>NW_008622465.1:0-5992 GCF_000691845.1 Merops nubicus | reverse complement strand
AGCAGGAATCTCAAAGACTCTTAGGGATCATCCAAGTCAGCCCATGCCTTCTGAGAAGTGACAGAAAAATCAGGAGCTTTTTACACCATGAGTAGATTGCTGAGAACAGGCAGGACAGAGTTGCTGTGCCCACAGGTCTTCCAACACAACTGAGAATGGCAGCAAACACCCATAAGTAATCACTGTTCTCTGCGAGTATCCTCCCTCTTTTATAGATGAGGTGAGGGCAAGCTACTTCTCATTCAATTCTCCCAAACCTCTGCCTCATTTAACGCACCTTTTCCAAACAAATCTTGAAGTGGTTATACATTACAGAGATCTAGAACAAAAAGAAACAACTCTCCTGAAGTATATGGCATGAGCAGTTTTGGAAGAGACTAAGGCTGGCAAATCCTTGGGTGGGTGGTTTATGGACAAAGTACTAGTCCCTAGGGCCATTTCAGACAAACTGGCTTTCCACCTCGTACTTGATTCATGTTTCTTCAGGTTCATACATTTTACCAGACTTGTGCTCTGCTTAAACGGAAACTTGGGTTGACTTAGGGATCCAAAGAAGTTTGGGCCTTAGCTTGGGAGTGCCTAGCTCTGAGGAAGAGCAACCCCACGGGCGAGGAGGTGACCAAAAGCCGGGGCCTTACGTTGCTGAGGATGTTGCGGTGCAGGGCTGTGCCGTGGATGTTGGAGCTCTCCGTGTTCCACAGACGGATGGTGTTGTCAGAGGAGCAGGTGATGAAGGAGCCAGGGGGCAGGCAGGACTGATTGTTGTCCTTCACCTCTGGATACATCTAAGGGCAGGTAAAATCGACTCCTGAATGAGCTTGCCTAGCACCAGGCATTCTAGATGCTGACAGCAAGTTTGAAAACCAAATGAGATAAAAGGGCTGTCCTCTCTGGTTTGTGAAGGGGAGAGCCAGCCATTTCTACTGAAAACCTGTTTGCAGACCACACTTCAAACAAATGCTGAGCTTCCCTGAATGTCAAACATCTCCTTAAGTGTGCAACAAGCCAGCAGCCTTTGTTTCCAACAGTTCAAAGCAAGCACTTCAAAGACCACTCAACAACGACCAAGTAACAACAATCTGCACTGTTGTCTGCAACTTCAAACTACTACTGTTGATTTAGAATCCAGAAGAAAAGGGTGAGATGCAATTAATAAATAGTAACAAAAAACAGTCCTCAGCCACTTTATTTCCATCTCCCCCTTTCCTCACCACTGTTGGACATACTTCAATATATTAACACTGTTTCCTATACCTCCTTTCCTTCCCTCTGAGGGAAAACCAACTAGACAGACTGGAAGCTGACAGCCATTTCAGACGCTAATTCCAGATATCCTGGAACAGGTTAAGAAGGATCAGAGTTAAAACCTCAGCACTTGTTTCACTCCTCTCACTTTGCAGCACTTGCTCACCACAGACTTGAAACAATTTTTTTTTGAGGTCAGCAGTGAAGAAAGTCATGTGCATTTTGTGAAAGGAGCTGCTGCATTCAGCCTTGTCCAGTTCTGCTCCTTCTCTCACCTTTCAAGGGTGAGATTTTTTTTCCAGTAACACACCCCATCTAACACATTTGGTCATCTATTGCCATGCAGCCAAATAACTGCTCCCAGCCCCAACTCCAGCCTTGCAGCAACCACACTAACCACAGGAGGAAATCTGAATCAACTCCTGTTCTCTGCAGTAACTGTTTGCATTCAAATCTGGCATCTCTTCAGACAACTTCCTAGCTGCAACTCGCAGCCCGACACTTGTGTCTGCAGCCAACATACCTCAATGTTCCAGACGCAGGAGGAGTGGTACAAAGCAGAGTACACCTTGCCCACTTTCTTTGGGTCCTTGACGTCCCACACGTAGAGGCTGTGGTCGTTGTACACACAGGAGAGCCACTGGTTGGTGGGGTCGAAGGTCAAGGCAATGGTGTCTGGATACTTTGCATCAGCCATACCAGAGAACAGACGACTGCACCAAGAGAGAACAGCAGCCTGGTTAACTTGCACTCTCTTGAGTCGGAGTGAGGAGGTGAAGAGTGAGAACTCAGCCCCTCCACAGGGTGCTGGCAGGGTGAACAACACACTGTGGCATATATAGGTATAGAGAATAGCTGGCTGGGAAGACCAGAGTCCCAAAAGAAGCCTCAAAGTCCTATGGCAAAAGTCACTCTCCTTGCCATCCAACTCTGACTCCCACCACAGACAGACTTTCCCTGAATAACCAAACAGGACATTTGATCATATTGGAGAACATCAACATTTACCCCTGCATAACCAGGTAGTAAAATTCAAGTCAAATAATCTCAAAACAAAGGGGAGGGAAAGGCTCAGCTTTTGGTGGGTACTATAGTTTGTTTACTGACTGCAGGAACTACTCTTGTGTGGGACCAGGCAGGAGAGCAAGTACTGCACTCAAAAGACAGGAGCATACCAGCACAAGGGACAAAAGAACGATCCATTTCAGCTGCCACTTGTCTGATGTCCTTCCCTTCCACCCCCATCCCCACAGACCAGCCTGGGGCTGCCTGCAGCAGCTCACGAGATGGGCAGCTGCAGATGGGTTACAGTCCTTTCCCGAGAGGAAATAGTTTCTCTGATGGAAACTTAAAACCAGAGGAATTCTGGAGAAGGAGGAAACACCTCTGTCCCCAGGTTAGACCAAGATCACACCACATGAACCCTGTATCTCCTCTACAGTGGTCCTCTGTTAAGCCCTGTTGCTGTGCACACAAAGAAGGAGCTGTTCTCCTGCCCTGAGGTGAACACAGCCTTCCCACAAGGCTGCTAATGGCATCAAGAGTGCCAGGGTGTTGAGAGCAGGTAATGTGAAGGGACTGATGAAGATGCAGGGATGAGGGTCAAAGCATGTGTGGCACACCAGACAACTGGAGCCCTGCTTCTACAAGTGCCAGGCTTTGAGGACCAGAAGAAAGCAGCACAGATCCTACTGAAAAATCAAATCATTGGTATAGTTTTGGGCAGCTCAGTGCGAGTGACTGGCATGCCACAGAAAGGCTCTGGCATGCATGGAAATAAGGAGTCCTGTGTTTTCAGGCTTCTTTGGAAGTAATAATAAAAAAAGGAAATTGTTCTTCAGATTGTAATTGGCACTACAAATGCATGTTTAAGAATCACATCCCTATTTCTGCTCAACTGATGCATGAGAGCAGCAGAGATGATTTTTAAAGGGACCACGCATACAATTGCTTGACTTCAGACACTGATAAGATTTTAAATTCAGAGAGTTCCTTTCCCTGCTCCTTCACTGCAACATCATTCTCTCCCACTGATCTGGAGGAGGACTATGCAGCGCACTGGTTGAAGCCTTACCTCCAGTTCCCAAGAAAAGTTTAAAGAAAACCTGTTGGGACATAAGGGGGAAAGAAAAGAGGGGAAAAAAAAAAAAAAGGCCCCCAAAGAGACTATATATATCTGTAGAGTTGGGATTTCCAGATACCCAGTAGAATGAGGGCTGGTGGATTCATATACCTTTGGATTTCTCTCCCCACTAATGACAGAAGTAAAAAGGGCAACAGAAGAAGGAATGCCTTCAACCAGGGCTGGCAAAGAGCAACACACAAGGGCTTTCTCTAGCACAAGCCTCCACCAGCTGGCAGGCAGAACTGTATGGAACTCACATCACCCACCTCAGGAGGTGAAAAACAGGGAGTCAAGGCAGAACATACTGGAGCAAGGTAGGAAAACAAGACAACAGAACGCACAGCACTGAGGGAGAAGAAAGATGACAGATAATACAGACAAGAGGGAGATGAGGAGCAAGACATACTGTGTAGTCCAGCAGCCAGCCTTGGGCTGCAGCCCAGCCACGCAAGGCAAGGCTGCAACAGCTCAGGGAGATCTGCCTCAGGCTGCCAAACTGAACCCATAAAAAAGAGCCCGCGGCAGATGGCGACGGTGCGGGGAGCAGCGCCAGCCCCCAGAAGCCTGCCTGGCTCCCTCCCACCCCCTGGGCCCTACCTGGCCTCGGTGACACTGGCGATGTCGGTGCCCAGGAAGTGGGGCTTGGGCAGCGTGGTGACAAAGTGGAGGTTCAGGGGGTTGAAGAGCCGCACGGTGCCGTCGGCGCAGCCGCAGAAGATGTAGTCGTGGTTCACGGAGATGCAGTTTGCCACGGTGGTCTGAGGAGGACACAGCACACAAGGAGGACAATGAGCAACGGGCTCTCCCTTTCCAAGGTCACCAGACACATGACAGGGAGAAGAGCAAACTGACAGACAGAGGAGCCATGGTCGGACGAGCTGAAGTGAAGTGGAGCCCTGGGAGTAAGGAAAAGCGTAAAAAAATCCATTTTTCCTTTCTGAGGAGCTTCCCAGACAAGGTCCGTTGCAGATTCCAGCTCCTCTGCCACCCGCTGCCATGGGAAGTAAACAGAGACACACATTTCCAACAGCTGAGTCTTACTCTTAGCATTGTTTTTTGTTCCTCTCTGACACTCAGCACCACTGGCAGACGAGCAGCACCTCACCCTGTACTAGCAATGCCAATACATTACCTGTCACAAGGGGATAAGAAGAGAAAAAAAAATGGATTTTCTTCCCTTCTCGCTGGGGTTTGTACATATGGCAGAAAGATGGTACAAAATGGAGTGTGGTGATAACGGGATGAGTTCAATGCAAAACTTTTTTTCCAACTTACTGTGAAGCTGTCTGTATTCTGAGCGAGAGTGAAAGGCAAATTTTAGAGAGGAAAGGAAAGAAAAGAAGAGGAATTTCACTTGAATGAAAGCGTGGAAAGATTTTTCCCTTGATTTAAATACATTGGATCCTTTCAGGTGGGCATGTAACACTCAATTGAAAGGAAAATAAGCATGATCAAACCCTTAATTATGCACCAACCTGGGGGTCCAGACTAGCCCAACCAACCACTACCTTGGGAACCTGCATTTGAGATGCACAAGCCAAGTAAGACACTGCAGAGTGGATAGAAATCAGAATCCTTCTAAAAAACTCCCACTTGTCCAGGCCAAATCAGGAGGAACACCACCAGGATGGCCACAGTTACATAAGGACAGCACTTTGCCAGAGGAGCAGCAGCTGTAACGCTGAGGCTTGAAAGAGCCTCAATGATTAATAAAATCCCTTTGCCAAGAAGCAATGCTATTTTTGCTTGGCCTTCCAGAGTAAACCACAAAGTGGCAGAGGCCCAACGACTTCCACTGCTGGTGGTCCAGCATCTTGTGCTCCTAGTGCCTTTATTATTTGTCGTTCCTGCTTTGCTCCAGGAGGCACAAATATTGCAGGACAGGAGGATGTAAAACTCACCCTCAGCTCCACCCACTTGTCTAGCAGCCTTTTTTCATTGAATTCACAGAGCAGGCCCGAGGATGTGATACAGAAGGTGCTGTCAGCTTTTTTGCCTCTTCCACAAGCCACGTCTGCAAAGAAGTTGTTCCTCAGCTCTCCGAGCAACCCCGAGCGACCCAGCAGGGGCACTGTGGCATTGACCTACCAATAAAAAACAGGTTGTCAGAGGCAGAGTGAGGCACTCCAGGCACACAGACGTTATTTAGAACATTGATCCTCGAGTGCTGAAATGCCTCAAAAGAAGAGAGCTGCCAGCAGCTGACTAGGAGAGGCAGCGACACAGAGCTGTATCAGTGTATTGGGACCACCAGTGTTAGCATGTCAGTGGGACAGAATGTTATTATTAGTGCCACCAAAACTGTGCATCCAAATGTATGACCCAGAGACAGTCAATCAATCACTAGAAGAACAGCCCTTCCACGGCCAATCTGTGATTATGCCAAATGTCAAAGCAGGGGCCAAGCACGGAGTAGGAACATCTGTTTGTAAGCACGCAGAAAAATGATCGTATGTGGATTCTAACCCCCAGAGAAGAATAAAACAGCTGAAAGTTTAAACACCTTAACTGATGCTTCAAAATTACACTCGCAGCCTTTTGAGATGCTCATACCAACATCAGCTCCCTTCACCTCTGTGCTCCAAGGAGTTCAATGACTGCAGCTCTTCTCTATTTTTTTTT
>NW_008622464.1:0-529 GCF_000691845.1 Merops nubicus | reverse complement strand
ATCTTCTTTCAGCATCTCTAAAGCCACGGGAGTAAAAATCTACGGGTCGGGTTGGACCCTCAGGACCCTGTTGCCATATGTGTACTGACAACCCCGATGAAGCAAACCCCCGTTCCATCTGATAAGGGTCTATAGGGTGGATAGGACCGAGGGCTTGGTGGGCTGTTGCTTCAAAAATTAACAATTGCATCACTTCTTCCTGAGAAGCAGTCCATTCCCATTTTACCCCTTTTCTAAGCAAATCATAGAGGTCTAGCGATGATAGAAAAGTCCAGGATGTGTTTTCTCCAGAACACCAATAATCCTAAAGCATGCTGCAGATCCTTTTTTGATTCAGGCATTTTAATCTGATCTAAGGAAGTGAGGGTGTCCTTTACATGTCATTCCCCCCATCCACCATATTCCCCAAAATTTCACTTCTTGTGAGGGTTTTTGGACCTTTTTGGGGGGAATTTGCAAACTCAAATTCTCCAAATGACCGATTATATTCTGTTGGGTTGTCCCCACCCCCTCTATTTCATCTCCCCCC
>NW_008622463.1:0-22283 GCF_000691845.1 Merops nubicus | reverse complement strand
CCCCCAGCCCCTCTCTGCCAGGGGACAGCAGCAGCAGCAAGCCCAGATCTGGGCTCTTCTGGCTGGCCTGGTCAGCTCTGCCCCTTTCCAGTAGCCTCTTGCTGTAGAAGGATCCTGCTCAGCTGAGCTCGGCTCCTCATTCCCAGGTGAGAGATGAGTTCTCTCCTTCCTCCTGCCTGCGCCGGCGTCCCGCTGGCTGTGACGTTCTCCGCGCACTGCCCCGTCCCCCTGCCCTGCGCTGGGGAGATGCAGGCCCCTCAGCACACTGGGCTCTCTTCCACAGGGGTCTCCTGGCCAAGCCCCCTTCTCCTGGCCCCTCTCTGACCCCTGGTATGGGCCAGGGGTGCTGCCTGTTGCTGCCTACCGCCTGTTTCTCCTGATCTGCCCCTGGGCCACCCCCAGTTTGTCGCTGGCTCTCTCGGAGGGCCGTTGGTGGCTGCTGAATTGTCTGAAGCTGGTAAAAAGCAGCTGGATGGATGGATATTTTAAAAAGAATATTCATTGCATCTGTAAGTCTTTCAAAAAAAAAAAAAGTCTGTAAAAACAAACACCAAGACAAACCTTCAGTGAGTTTATAGCTGTTTTGTGTTGCCAGCCATCCAGCCCCAGCTTTCTCGGCTCTGAAGAGGGGATGTTGGTGGCACAGGCATTTGTGCCTTCAGACAGTCTTCAGCCAGAGGTCCAAAACTATATAATGCATCTTCAAAATTCCATTTTGTTTTCAGTTTGGGACACTCCGCTTCCTCCCTGTGATGAAGAGAATATGTTTATTGTCTTTTCTGAGTGAGAAAAAATGCAACCTGTGTGTCAGTGACACCTTTTGGCCACTCCACCACCCACTGCTGACCTTCCTGGATATGTTGGAAGTGTGGCTTTTTTTGAGAGCCTGTGTTACTTCAGGTCATATCACCGTGTTGAAACACATGTACCCAATCTGCTGATCAATAGCAGGGAAAAGGAAGGTTTGTCCTCATCCAGATTACAGAAGCTTTCCAGTACTTTCCTTACTGCTCAGGGCTCCCAAAATACTGTTCTTCCCTATACGCATTTTTCTTCAGCTTTCCAAAACTCTTTGCCTTGACCGTCACTTCGAATCTATTCAACAAGATTATTTACTATCAAATTATGTTAATTCCTAGAGGTGGATTGTTACTTTATTTCACGCTTAATAATCATGTTACACTGTGGTTTTGACTAGTGAGGAAATGACAAATATGGTCAGAGCCTTGATTAGCTGCTGGTGAACAGCTTGAAGAAGGATCAGGGAAGGAAACGAGTGCAGGGCAAGACAGAAAAAAGGGTTCTCCTTTTTCTGCCAGCTTTTCCACCACTGGCAGGGCTGGGAGATGGTAGGACTTGCTTTGCCTCTTTCATTGACATGGATAATGTCTGTGAAGGGATTGGAGCCAAATGTCAGGAAAGAAGAAGTACTTCAGCTACAGGCACTGTTGGGTCAAGTGGGATATAGACGGCCAATGAATAAATTCGGGGTAGAAATTAGAAGAAGGCTTGCCACCATTAGAAATGCATGATTTTGAAGGCTTGATTAATTTAAACCATATCTTCACTCTTGACTTGTAGTTTAGTCTAGGAGCTGTATTTTAATGAGTTTATAGGTTTAATAGGCTGACTGTTTTGATGTCAGAATAGTATTTTTTCCCATTAAGATAAAACTGAGGAAGGGCAGGCATTTTTGTCTTATTTTTCTGTTTTTCCACTCGTATGTCATTATGGCAATAAATTTGGCACAGGACATGGGTATAAATATTAGGTACATATTACACCTTTGTAATATTTAGTGTACTAATTACTTTGAAACTTGAAGCATGGTATCCAGCATGGATAGGAAGTTGAAGTATGATCTCCTAGAAGTGAATAGCTGGGGTTTCATTGGTAAACTGCTGACAAAGTAGACCCAGGGCCTCTGCAGGTTCAGAGGCTCTTCTCTTTCTCTTTCTCAAGGTGAGAAGATGTCAGATGTCTGAAAATGCTTTTTGTAGGTAGGCTGAGGACAGCTGACCATGAATTATAAGTTGTATGATGGGAGTCCTGTAACTCCTACACTAGATCCACTTAAATTCTTGGATATGTTAAGCTAATAAAGTTGCAGGCCGTGGCTGAAATCCATTCCAGGGTCTGTCTTCAATAGTCATGATTAATAACAGCAACCCCTTTGCTCTTTGCAGTGAAGGATTTGCTTGTATCTGCCTGCATTTGCAGAGAGTGAAGTTTCAGATAACGGATTATAGTTCCTGTGGTTCTTTGTTGCCTAGAAAACAGCATAGAAATTTTACACCCCTTGTAATGGTTTGAAAACAAACCAGTGAGAGACTCCAAGTCAGAAATACAATTTAATAAGAAAAAAAAAATAAATAAAAGCAATAATACAAAGGAAAACCACAAACAGAGTCAGAATACAACCTGATACTCTGTAGTTAGGGTGGTGGTAGCAGTCCAGATGAAACAGTGGTCTCGTAGAAAAGATCTGGTAGCTCTTGTCCTCTGGAAATCCAGTGGGTAAGGCCCCCTGTGCTGTACTGCACCCCAGTTTATATCCAGGTGGGAGCACTTGGCTCCTCCCCCTGGGTGGAGCATCTCACAATGGGTTGATATCAGTCTATGAGTCATGCAGTGGGTCCTTGATGGTCCATTAAACAGAAATAGCTCCTGGGGGGAGCTCTGTATGAGTCATGGGGCGAGGCGTGGATGGGCCCATTAACAGGGAGGACTCCTCCTGCTGGGTGGGAAGGTGTTCACATCTCCCCTGACCTTGAACCTCTTTCCTTATCTGTTATAGCCTGGGGTGTGAGGTCTGTCCTGGGCAGCTGCTACCCATGATTTTCTTAACAGCCCATGAGCACTGACATAGAGAGTATAGAATATACAGTTTTGGTTCTACCCACATAAGGATACACTGGTCCCAGCCCCTGTAACCATGACACCCCTGTAAACTGTTGTCAAATGCTGCTATTCTGGTTCAATAATCCATGTGTTCATTTTGCACAGCTGTAACTGAGGAATTATGGTATCATGTTGGGAGGAGGACTGCGACCCTTGAATCCAGTGGTGGTGTTGTATCAGTAGTTCAGCTTTTCCCCTTCCAGTTCTAGGTAGACGTATACTGGGAAATTTTTTATAGATGCTGCCAGCCCAGGAAAGAATAATTAGCATGATGATGACCAGTAATTTGCTGTCAATGGCTTGCTTTATTTACAAAACATCTGTTCTTCATAAGTCCTTCTCTTCTTTCTCATTTTCATTGTGTTTATGCCCATGACATTAAAAGTACCTTAATTTTTAGTTTTTCTTTAGAAAACAATGGCATGGAGGTTGCTCAAGTGTAATTAAAATAAACTCTAGGAATCATTAAGCTGTCAAATGTTTTCTATGCAAGTACTAATAACCATTCTCTAATTGTATTTCAATAACAGTTTGTGCTTTCAATATTCTTGGTAGAATGAAGAGATAGAAAAGCAAAAATAAATTCAAATATTCAAAAGATGTGATTACCCAAGACCATGTCTTGACTATTGCCAAGGCTCCTGATGCCTCAAGGATGTCTCGTTTCTCATGGTCAAACCTCAGACAAAGAAATGGACTTGATGGAGTTCCCTCCTCCTGCCTTTCTGCTACAACTCAAAATGTTTTTTAGATTTTACTTCAGTGCTTTGTGCAATAGCCTCAGTTAGAAGCACAGCATGATGTTAGATGTTTTGTCTGCCAAAAGCATTCCTGTTATTTATAACACGGCTGTGAGGTTCAACATACATGTATATCTACTTGCAAATCAAAAGTATGTTTCTGTTTGGTTTGGTACCAGCCACAGTGCATGTAAGTACTGCAGATCTGATGTGTGCAGCCACAGGGCTTTTTGTTTACTTTGATAAATAAATTATCTCCCATTAGACTCAGGTGAGTGATTTAAAAAACAAAATATCACACAGATTTCTGCAGATTTCATCCATTCGTGTCTGAGTGTTCAAAACCCAGTTATTGACATTTTGTTCACTGTATTTCCAATTTTGTTTAACATTTATAGATTTTTCTTTGCATTTTTTCCTTCACCTTGCATGCTTCCGTCACCCTTCCCATCAAAATTAATCTGGATATTTCCTTTCTAGGGGAAAGCAGGGAGAGGTAGGAGAGCAATGGGGAAATTCCTAATCATTGGCTCAACAGCACTGACAGAGCTGAATGAAATCTTTCCATTCATTCAGTTTCTATGGCCTAATATTCACCACCTTGTGACTCCTTGGCTTGTACCCATGGCACACTGAACTCCCAGATGCTCTCCGCATTGAAACGCTAGCCAGCTTCCAAGACGAGGCAAAACTGGGTGCATTGAGTCTGGGATGGCGAAAGGCCAACCTGCACCTAACCATGTAATAATTTACAGGTACATATGAGTTCTTCATATTCTGGAAGATATTTTTCATTTGGTGTACATATATATGTCCCATTAAACTGAGTAGCAGTTATGTGTGTTCTTGCATAGCACAATAAATTCTGTGTTTCTTTTCTTACAAGGCATATGCTGTTACGATCTATATTTTTAATTGATTAAGAGGTGGGAACAGTGACAGTGCATCTGATCCAAGTTTTTAGCAAAGGACTCTTTATTGGCCTCCATACTGTAAAACATTATTTTAGGCATGACCCCAAAGGCATTTCTAATCATCAGGCTAGATGAAACGAATATACCTTTCTCAGTATCCTGGAAGTACTAGTAATTTAAATTACATGTTTATCTTTTTAACATTTTCTTTGGTGGGCAATTGTCCACAATTCAGAAACGTTAAAGAAAATCCTGTATTTTTTATAAAGATACGTTTCAAGGCTTTGGAAGCTCCTCCCTTCTCAGTTGTTTGCTGTTTGCATGCTAAGTTTGGGGTGGCTGCAGAACTGCAGGTTGTTGTCTGGCATGGGCCTGTGCTTGTCCATACCAAGAGGATCCTGAGACCTATCAACCTGTCCTAGGCATTATACGATCAACAGTGACGCCTCATATCAAAACCACGTGGATGGTGACTCCGTTTTGTATTTTCAAGGAAAGTAAATGGCTGTGGCTCAGGCTCGCAGGTAGTTGTGGGGTTGCTTTGTGCACATGTGATTTATCTGCTTGGGGCTGTACCCCTTACTTAGCACTTGTTCTGTTTGCTGCAGCTGCACCATGCCCTTGGCAGTGCTTCCTTGGAAAGTGTTCTCTTGAATTCCCCTCATCATTGTGTTTTTGTATTTTAAATAATGCTCAAGCATTTTGATACTAAAGGCCAATGTAAACATTTATATATGCTTAAATAACCCCAATGAGTGTTCATGGTGTAGAGACTCTTTTAAAAAAAAAAAATCACCTTCCTTTGCAAATGTTTTTTAATACGAGATTGTATAATTATTTTCATAAGTTCATACCATATAAAAATGTAGCATGGACTATCTCACAGCTATTAAAAGAGGTAATGAAAACCATGAAGTTATGAAAGTACACATTTATATGATAACTATTCATATGTCTGCTTTGACATAAGAATATGCCACGTGAAAGTGAAGTTTTATGAGCAGACATGTTAGCACAACCCCTTACTGAGGTCTCCTGTTAGTTGCTACTAAAAGACTCAGTTCTCAGTTGTTTATAACTCTGACATCTGTTATCTGCTTAGACTGAAATTCACTTAGAGTGGGTTGTACTGTATTACTTTGGAATGGTTCATCTGGTAGGGGGAAATGGCTTCAGCCATGTTAAAAGTCCTTTTTTAATAGTATTGAGTGTCTTGCTTTGGAACATGCTTTTTCATAAGGGAATGGGGAAGAATAGTCTTTGGTAAAATTTTTGTCTTATTCTGAAACTGAAAACCTGTTCAAGCTTGGTTTATAGAACGAAGACATTGTGTGCAGATGTCCTGTAGAGATGCTATGGACTATAGTCTCTCTACATATATATACTCTATACCAGAAATGCCATGTGTGGAGAACATCTCAAGTCTCCGATAGCTTGTGTGTGTAATTAGAAGCCATGTTTCTGACAGCAGAGAAGGGTGACAATGAGCCCCAGCTTCAGAGGGTGTGTGCCTAGGGCCGGCCTTACTTAGTGCTGTTATTTCCAAGCAGGATGGAGTTTGATGGGACACGCACAGTCCTGGGCAAATTATTTTGTGAAGGACAGTAGTCAGGAAATGCTGAGCATTTCATGGAGATCATCATATCACTTTCAGTAGCAGCATTACAACTCTGAAGGTTGCCACTGTGCCTTAATGTGCTAAGATTCACACGAACTTCCTATCATGCCCTTCAGTGGTCTTACTCCTGATTTCTTCCTAGAGCAGCCAGGGAGCACAAATGGGATATCATTGCTCTGTTATGAGTCTCTCTTAGGGGACAGGCCTAAAATTTCAGCTTCCTCCCATATCTCTCCATTAGCTGCATTTGTGTGTGACTATATGTGCTTCTATTTACTGAGAATTTCTGCCCTGGTGAGACCTCACCTGGAGTGTTGTGTCCAGTTCTGGGCTCCCCATTTCAAGAGGGACAGAGATTTACTGGAGAGAGTCCAGCGGGGGGGCTACGAGGATGACTGGGGGAGTGGAACACCTGCCTTATGATGAGAGGCTGAGAGACCTGGGGCTTTTTAGTCTGCAGAACAGAAGACTAAGGGGGGGATCTAATTAATGTGTATAACTATATGAGGGCTGGGTGTTAGGAAGGAAGGGGCAACCTCTTTTCACTTGTACCCTGTGATAGGACGAGGGGCAATGGATACAAGCTGGAGCACAGGAAGATCCACCTCAACATGAGGAAGAACTTCTTTACTGTCAGGGTCCCAGAGCACTGGAACGGGCTCCCCAGGGAGGTTGTGGAGTCTCCTGCCTTGGAGACTTTTAAGACCCGTCTGGATGCGTTCCTGTGTGACCTGCCCTAGAGTAGATGGTCCTGCTCTGGCAGGGGGTTTGGACACGAGGATCTCTGGAGGTCCCTTCCAACCCCTAACATTCTGTGACTCTGTGATTCTGTGAGAATCAAGTGCTTCTGTCTGAGATATGCCTGCCTCTGTAATTCTTGCTCTGCCCAGAGTGATGAGCTAAAAGAGATGCCTGAGAAATGCAGATGTAGCAAAAATTTGCCATGCTGTTAACAAATGTCTGCAGTTTTCAATAAACTGAACTTTGAGTATTGAAGGTAGAACTATTATTTTATATCTTTGGTAATTTTTTCTCTCTTTCTCTTGTTATTTATCTTGTTTAACCTAGAAATAAAAGGAATTACTTTTTAAACACTTACACATGAAAGCTGAGAGCTATAATTTAAATATTTTTAGCAACAAGGGGCATCTGATACTCTTTGAGAGAATGCCAAGTGAAGAAAAATGTTATAAATAGAGGGAAAAAAATTGGTATAAAATTTGGCATATCAAGTATTTGATTTGTTTTTCCCTTTTCTTTCTGTGTGTGTTCAATCAGTTATCTTGGTGGTTGAAATATTACAAGCGAAACCAGCCTTTTGGTAATGAAATTGTGAAAATGGAATATGCTGGGCAGGCACTGTGGGCTGAGCTTGCTGTTCTCTGCTCAGCTTTGGTTTTTGGTGTATCTGTTTCTGCTGGAGGCTTGAACTAGATGATGACTCAAACTTTTGAGGGTAATATCTTTATGAAGCAACCTACAGCATTAACTGCAGTCTTTACTCCATACCTAAAGCTTTGTTCATGACTACAAAATAAATACCATACTGAGCTTTCTAATGTGCAATGAAATTATTGAAGTATGTAACATATTGACTGAAATTGAAATTTTAGTCAAGGTTCAATGAAGTTAACAAACACTCCTTACTAGGCGACCATAACCGGAGACTCCCAAACAAAAGGCTACGATATCCCTGGAATGGGTGTGACATGGGTCAAAGCCCTTCTCCCTGCTGAGGAACAGAGATGCAAAGGAGACACTTTTCGTAATGTTTGGGTGGGGAAATAAATACAAGTTACCTGAGGTTCTCTAGTCAGGTATGGTGAGAGCCTGTCCTGGATGCCTTTGCCCCAACTCTAGTGGTGGGATGGTTGTTGAAAGCAGAGTCCAGTTCTGAGAAGTGAAGGTCTGGCAAAAAAGCTCTTCCTTTTTTTGATAAAAACAGAAATAGGCATCCATTAAAGGAAGGGCTCCTGGAGGGCAGCTCAGACCATGACTCAGTCTGCGCTGAAGACCTGTAGAGCTGTGAGAAAGTTAATAACCATTTGTCTGATATGAACTTAGAATTATGTAGACACAGAGAAATAAATCTGAGGAATGCTGCAGGCTTAGAAATACAGAAGATAGTCTCTAGCGAAAAAATCTGTAAGGTATTTACTGAAAGTATATCTACAAAATAGAGCTTATAGAGTGCTGTTAATCTGTGGAGCCTAGTAAGGAAGGGTATTTCATGCCATCTAGCAACTGGGCAGCAAGTCTTTAGATAGAAACAGTGAAGGCAGCTTTGGCTAATTTTATTTAAATAAAAAGCATTGACTTTCATATGGATGCATTCTTGCACATTAGTAAGTCAAAAAAGTTTCATATTTAAAGATAATTACTGTAAATAGGGAATTTGCTCAATTTAAAAAAAAGATGTTACATAAGAATTATTCTTTATGAAGATTGTTATGATGCAGATATTTCGTTTATGTATTTTATTTATTTATTTCCTTAGGTTATTTGGCATTTATTTCAAAAGAAGAATTCACTGAGATAATATAATATTCACATAGCCAGTTGTAGTGGTTTTATTAGGAATGATTATGTTGAATATTGATACAAGAATTGTGACAAGAATGACTATTAAGTTTAAAGAAAAAAAGAAATGTATAAGAAGTAGAAAAAGAGAAATGTATAAGAAATTAATTACTGGAATAAAAATGTAGAATTATTTTCCTTCAAGTTCATCTGTGACATTCAGAATTTTCAATCCAGCGCTGGACTTCATCAAGGAAAAATGTTGTTTTTACTTACAGTAATTAAAACCTTATGTAAAGCAGCAGTTCTTAATGCCATTAGGATTTTTAAAAATTACTTTCAGTTATTTTATTCTTTTAGGAGACTTGTAAATTTTTAGTGTTTATCCTTCTTACATACATGATATGCATTGGAAAGAAAACTCATTATAAGATTTTCCTGAGCTGCTAGCCTCCTAAGTCAGTCTCAAATTCTTCTTTTTTAATCCATTTTTGCAGTAAAGGACTATTTAGATTCTGTGTATTTTTTATTGGTGATGGAGTAGAACACCTAAGAACAAAGCTTCTCTTTTATCTGCCTTTTGCTTCTTATTCACAACATCTGATTCATATCATGGTGAATTGAATCTGCTTCTAGCCAAGAGATACACAATCAGTCAGCAGGGATGGAATGGAGTGATATTCTTGAAATGTCCCTTTACTTCTGCCCTAAAAACTATTCCCATGTGCTCTCATTGTGTTTCTAAATAAGTCTGAACCTGAAACTTGTTTCCTTGTAACCTGGCTAGTAGACTCTTTTTCCATTGGCATGAGACAGTCAACTTGGTGTGTTTGCCCAGCTCTGGGCCTCATTTATGCAGACAAATTTACTGTGCCAGAAGTTACATTAAAGTGTCATACTGCCCTAGTTATTTTAGAGCAGGATTCTGTAACATGGTAAACTTTCCTACATAAACATTTACCTATGCAGAATTTATGCCTGTACATTTTTACTTTTTAAAAAAATAAAATCACATTTTTCATTCTGGAAGTGGTGAAGACAACTTTCACACATATACTACTACATTGCCTTTTCCTCTTTCTTGAGAAAAAAATATTGTCTACTAAGAAGGCTAAGCCTTTCATTTAGACTCACAGTGTGACCTGCACATCTCCTCAGCTGAATTGAATGAAGAGGCAGGTGTAAAACAAATGGACACTGCTGGCTTTGCCAGTCTAGAAAAAAAAAAAAAGGAGGAAAGCAGCTTCAATATATTTTATATCTCACTAAATGATGATAAATTTAACGTAAATTAGTTCTCCTAATGACTATCTGTACTGTTACGTGTCGGTATCTGGTACTCCAGCATGATTGCAGCTCAATCTGTTAGCATTCTTTACAACTTCACAGAGTTTTGGATAGAGATGGAGCGCAGCGTTGAAATTCTGGGGTCTAAACCCCAAGCCCTGAATCAAAATTAACATATGGATGATGCCCACAACTTTGCAGGAGAGACATTCCCCTTCGTTTTCTCTCGAGGCCTGGCCAAACTTGGGTGAAAACCAATTAGGATCTCACCACTAGGTGTCCTGCCTCAAAGTTAACAGTATACAAGTTGGCTCTGCTTGCAGTGAGTGGGTTGTGGTGGGGCTTTTTGACTGTCTGTGGCAATGAGAGTTTCCAACAATGGTGGGACAGACACTTGAGGGTAAGAGAGGAGGAGGGTAGAGGCAGGTGTAAAACAAATGGACACTGCTGGCTTTGCCAGTCTAGAAAAAAAAAAAAAGGAGGAAAGCAGCTTCAATATATTTTATATCTCACTAAATGATGATAAATTTAACGTAAATTAGTTCTCCTAATGACTATCTGTACTGTTACGTGTCGGTATCTGGTACTCCAGCATGATTGCAGCTCAATCTGTTAGCATTCTTTACAACTTCACAGAGTTTTGGATAGAGATGGAGCGCAGCGTTGAAATTCTGGGGTCTAAACCCCAAGCCCTGAATCAAAATTAACATATGGATGATGCCCACAACTTTGCAGGAGAGACATTCCCCTTCGTTTTCTCTCGAGGCCTGGCCAAACTTGGGTGAAAACCAATTAGGATCTCACCACTAGGTGTCCTGCCTCAAAGTTAACAGTATACAAGTTGGCTCTGCTTGCAGTGAGTGGGTTGTGGTGGGGCTTTTTGACTGTCTGTGGCAATGAGAGTTTCCAACAATGGTGGGACAGACACTTGAGGGTAAGAGAGGAGGAGGGTTATGTATGTAATGATGCTTTTCTTTAGAAACTACTATAGTGATTTCTGTATGGTTGTCGTTGGACTAATGACCTGGTTTCTAGCTCGGCCACTCCTTCCTTTGTTACACTGTGTACCAGGAGTGAGTAGATAAATTTTTTCATCTCTCCTGTTGTTAGTCACATCATATCTTTCCTGTGCTCTTTGAAAGGGGGTGATAAAGTCTGGCCTATGTGTTTACTGCTAATGGCCTTGTTTTTTTGTGCTGGGCTATGCAGTCAGCAAAAAGTGTACATGTTGACTTAAAATATCCTGGTAACTGAGAAGCAAGTCTTTAGGGCAGGCCTCTGGAAAGCTCTTCCTTGGAATTATGTGTGTATGAGTAATGGTATATGTACTGAGGAAGTGGAGCAATTTGAGTGTTATAATGAGGTATAGCTAGGAAAATCTGCTGAAATAAAGAATTTAATATCTAAAGAATTGCATTCTGATTAATAGATGTGTTTGAGGGATAACTTGGAAATTACTACCTGAAAAAAGCTGTTGAAACATTGTTGTTGATGTTTAGAATGAAAATGGATTTGTTCCATACAGATCAAAAGGGGATTGGTGCTGGACACACTAAGGCATTGAGAAGCATTTCTACCTTTCACTTACTTTATCCTGCAAGTCATCACCCAAGCAGTGAAAATGGTAACTTTGTGTTTGTTTGGTATTAGTACATGTTAACAATCTTTAATGAATGTAATTACATAATGGTACTGTTTCTTCTTTATGGTATTTTGACTGCATTAATGTTGGCAAAAACTCTGGGGAATGCCTCTAGTGCCCAGATAGGTTCAGTGTGGTGGTCCTCTGGCTGCCTCTGGTCCAGCACTGTGGTCCAGCGCAGCACTGTGTGGATTTTGGCAAAAGTCCTGGCTGCAGTGTGACTGGGTTAGCATGATGAGGGCTGCCTCTTCCCAGGCAAATGGCTGTCCTGGGCACAGTGCTCAGGAGATGTGGCTCTGCTGCTTCAGTGCCTGCAGCTGCTTTGGTTGGAGCAAGCTTCAATCTCTCTGTGCAAGGCTCCACCGAGAGGCACAGAGTGGCCTTGAAAAGCTTTGGGATAATTAAGTTTTACTTTAGAAGTCTTGCCCCACTGAACTCCACAGCAAAACTGCAGTTGACTTCACAGGGAGAAAACCTGTCTCTTATTCTTGCTAGATTTGGACTAGAAATCTCAGCTTCCACTAAAGCTAATGGAAGTCACATGCATGTTCTGGGAGGAGAGCAGATCTCTTTCATCTCTTGAGTACCATGCTCCTCTGTGGCACTTCCAAGGCTGCATCAGTTATCGCAGGTCCGTTTATTTTAATGATGCAGCAGGAGTGTCCTAACTTCCTACGAAGGTACTTTGTTGTAATTATCTTGTATGTCTAGGGGCACCACAAGGGGTTACATTTATTTTACTGCCAAAGAACTGTTGTTTCAGCTGCAGTTCTATGAAAAAACAATCACATCTCCAGCAGTTTGTTAGATTAATCACAGGTGTGTAATCCCAGCTCATACCCTAGAGGGTGTATCCTTTGACCTGTTTCCTTTTTTAAAGGGGAAAACTCTGAATTAATATCACTTGCATTGCTTATCTCCGTTCACGTTGGGTTTCTGCAGGATGCCGCAAAAAATGAACAAAAAGTTTCTATGACCTTTATTTTACTTGTATATAAATGAATATTGTAGTTTAACAAACCTGACTTGTTCATTGGCTAAATTCCCTGGAGAACAGAAGGTTAATGATAAAAGTTTAAATGCACAACTTGTTTGGGAACTAAGTAAAACCCATAGAAGGGAATAATTTGTCTACTCTTATCACCTAGCCATGCTTCAGTGTTTTATCCCAATGACATTGAAATAATTAGTTCATCAACTCATTTATTACTTCACAGTAGGCAATAGGTAAAGATCTCTGATCCTCAGCAATCTGTGATCACTGCACAGGTTTTAAAATAGGATCACTTTTGATTACAAGATACTAATTGTTCCTTCCGGTTAGCAGTAGCATAAGGATGCACCATTTTCCAGCTTCATTCAGTGCCTTGTGCTACAAACAAACAGCAAGTAGTGAAGGTTAAGTCTTTAGAGACAAAACAGAAGGTTTTTCTGGACTTTTACATTTCAATTGTATAACCATCTAATGTAGAAATAAGTGAATATCTAAGAACTAATTCTTTAATAAACTATAGTATGTTTAAAAGCCTCATCTGGGGAAAATTCAATGAGTACATGAGAAAGGGTATGCATTTTCCTCCATTCAAAGCTGAATTCTTACAATAAAAAAGTGTTAGCAATAGAGTCTCTGTAGGGAATGGATTTCTGTAAATTAAAAAGAATCACATGATTCACAGAAACCCATGAACTGTTTTACCCAGGAGTATATTTTTAAGTGATTTTGGCTGCTTAGTCCTTTTATTTTTTATTTTTTATTTTTTTTTAAATTAGGTTTTTGTTTTACCTGAAGCAGTGACCATGGTGGGTTGGTGTCTATCACAGAACTCCAGAGACATGTGTGCACTGTGAGAAAGTGGGATGAAATATTAGGCCTTCAGAATAATTGTATCTGTATTTCTGAACTTCCATGTTGAGCCCTATCCTGAAACAAATTCAGACCCAAGAAAAAACATTACTGAAGGATTCTTCTATATTGAGAATCCGCTCTGCACCGAGATGTAGCACTGTGTGAAGCAGAGAATGTGCACCCACATAGGTTTTTAATAGGTATTTAATTAAGGTGATGAATGCAAGTGGCAAATGACCATTGGCATGCATTTTACAACGGTTCGTGCAGGACTGCAGCTCTTCCCAGGCACAGAGCTCTGTGAACTGCTAGTCATGGCAGTGCAGAATGTGTAAAGCAGTGAGGAAGTTTGGGAAAAACACCATTCTGGAAGGGGTTAAACCCAAATGTACTTGCTGTCTGTATTCTTCACTCATGCTGTCCTGGAAATGTAGAGTAGTGATTCTTGGATATTTAGGAGTTGGCCTTAATATAAGTCTTTTGAATGCCCTAAGGATATCTGTTCAATATGCAGTGTATATCTTTGGTTCCGTGATTTATCACTAAGCATAGAAAAGCAAGCTTGCTATTGTTTCAGCAGAAATCTCTCTAGGAAAGGAGTGGTGTGACTGGTCTTGCAGACCAAGGCAGAGCTGCAGTTCTGCAAAATATTTTTCTGAAATGCATCCAATGGGAATTCAGATTCCTTCTGGGATTTCTTGCTTGGACAGGGTATTGCAAGTAATAACCTTTAACTGCTATTAATAATCTATTAACTCCTTTGATGGCTCTAGTGAACACAGCTGTGTGACAGGATATCTTGTTTTGGGAGAATGGATGTACAGGGTCCGCCCTGAAAAAGATATTTGTGGGAAGAAGAAAAGGGAGTTAAAAAAAAAATGCCTTGCCTCAGCTGAGATTGTTTCTCATATTATTGTGCTTTTTAACTGCATCAACTTCAAAGCCCAATTAACACTTTTATGAACACAGTATGACTGCTGAAACAGTTCACATGTCTTTTGCAAAAAGTAAGGTTGTTCTCTGCTAGGGTGAATTCATACGAAGGCTTTCTCAAAATGGATGTGACTTGAAACTTAATTGAAAATGACAATTTATAATTCTGCAGAAAAAAATGCAATAATTATCTTTTTTATTCCTGTAAGGTTTTCTTTAGTATCACTGTGATTGAGCTAGTGACAAATGCCTACTCTGCTTCCCACATAAGGGTGCTCTGTTGCATTAATAGAAGATCAGAGAAAATTACTACTACTGGAAGTATAAAACTTTAATTTTTCAGGTATTGCTAATTTGTTAAATTTGGCCTGCAATGATCCAAACTATTAAGAACTACTGTTTTGCAAGAGGAGCAAGAAGCCCTGTTCACTCCTGTTGAATGATTTCATACACTGGTGTCTTTGCTTTGAGATTTGTTGAAACAGTAAGAAGGAAGTATATTAACTTTATTTAAAAAAAAAAAAAAGAGTAAGCCTCTCACTTTGATTGCTTCCACTGAATGTTCAGCGGTGTAAGTTTTACCAAAGGACCACATAAGAACTGAATAAATCCTTCAGAATTTCTCTGTGCAGTGATAATGTGGACTGGTACCAGATGTTTCTTTTTCCAAAAATCCTTGGAGTACTTTTACTCTCTGTAGGTCTTGGCAGAAGGAAGTCATAGCAATTGCCAGCATCAGGCTGTGGAATAAGTTTTAGTATTTACAGACAGAAGCAACCAAATTATCATATATGCTTGTCCAGTTGAGCATTTTATATTGTTACTTGAAATTTAAATTGGCAAATGATAATGTATGAAAACCTGATTTTATTGAAATCAAAGGGCAAAATTTTCAGTGATTTTTAGTTAAGCAGAATTTCATCCAAGATTAGAAGTATTATTTTAATAAGAACAATATATATTGAATAGGTTATGAATATTTGTATGGGTATGGTACAGAGAAAGCCCCTTTCCCCAGGTTTAATGTGTTTTAATTAACACTTGCTGGCCCTCTGAATGGAGAGGTAAAGCCATTCCACTTAAAAGGAATTCCACTTAATTAGGCTCTTAGGATAGAATGATGGGAAATGCATGCAAAGACTGGGCCAGATATGACTTATTTACATAAATGCCTATTTACACTTTACATAAAGCAGTATACCACTCTCTGACAATCTCACTAGACCCCAACAGATGACTTGTGGACTACTTAGTGCTGGCTAATGTTAGTATGACTGCTAGATCATGGCTCTCTGTGGCAAAGCTACTATTAAAAGCTGGATATGAAGGGTTAAACCCAGTGCAGTATCCATAGGCAACCCTTTCTCAGATTTTCAAGGACAGCCCAATACTAAACATATTAATGCAATAAATCCCCCCCAATTGAAAACCCACCAGGCGTAAGGAATAGTGTTAAGATTTAAAGTCTTGAAATTCCACAAAATCACCTTCTGACACCCCACACCCCATGTTTCACAGATGAGCCCCCCTGGCTCAGCACACAGCTTTCACGCTGCCAGGGCAGAGGGACAGGAGAGGCAGCTTGGGCCGGGTGGGGAGGCTGAGAAGCTGCTCCCTGTGGGCGGCCTGCCTGGCAGGTCCCACCGGTCTGCTGCTTGGAGCAGGGGGAGTTGGGAGGCTGGGGCTGGAGACCCCTTGGCTGATTGATGCTGGCTGGAGGCTGGCCTGGCCAGGTGCCAGAGCCTCTACCACTTTGAAAGACTTCTTTGAACCACATCTGTTTTTTCCAGCAACTGAGGGTGAGTCAGTGCAAATTCAAGGACTAGTCCTGCAAACTGTGAAGAAGTCCAAATTTGTTGTTTGCTGACAGGGCTCTGATTTTTTTTTTTTAAATTGTAGAATATTTCTTCATTTTAGCTGTATGGTCTAGTATGTAATGAATATCAATTTGAGAATAAAGACTGATTTTTGTGTATTTAAGTGAGTGCTGCTCTAAGAAGTAAGTGCTGCTTTAAGCAGTGGAGCATGGAAATGAAAATTATATGTTTAATTCTTGCAATTAAGTGTAGATATCTAACAGCAAGAAAGAGAAAGGGTCTACAAATACAATAAATTTTATTTAAAAATTATCTGTAGTATCCCAGATGCATCTGATGTTGGTTTATAGTATTTGACATGCCTGTGATTATTTAAGGTAATCAATGGTAATCTCTCTGAAATGATCTGCATACCAGTAACACCTGTCTGTCAGTTTTACATGCAATTGCTCTGGGATTTAATGCTGTGGAACCTCTTCTGGAAAAAAACAGAACTATGCCTCCTGCTTCAGCCGTGAGAAGTTTAAAGTGAGAAGGAGATGTAGTAAAACTGCAGAGGACATTGATTCAGTGCCCCTGTTCTGTGACATTAAGGTTTCTTTATCTAACCCCTCCCCGTTTTTTTTTTCCCCAGCAGAATGAAAAGCTTTTACTCAGAGAATGAAGACTTAATCTGTGCTTTAATTCACTATCACTCACTGTTTCCCATATTTAACTTTGTGCATTCAGTGTCATCCAAATACAAAACCCACCATGCCCAGTTCTTTGGTGAGACACTCTATCACAGGGTCAGCACTTCATGAAAATGATTTGTCTTCAAAAACACAAGTTTGTTTTTCTTATTATTTATACCTCCGTGCAGGAATGCTGCGGCTCAGGAGTATTAGTACAAAAAACTAAGGGGACCTTTTTAAGATTCCTGGACTTGATCTTTCAGAGCATCCAGAGAACAGATAATTTTTTTTTTTTTTCCAGAGGCCAACTTGGCTTGACTTTGGCTGAGTTGAGAGAGTTTGAGACCCCTGTAGGTTCCCCAGCCCTGGGGCATGGGTTCAGCTTACCAGAAAAGAGGAACTTACGGTTAGTGACTGTGTGAACTCTGTGCTTCAGACAAGCTCTCGGTCAAGTCTGCGGCAGAAGCAGGGCTAGAATTGAAAGGCAATGTTCAACTGTCTTAACCACAGCACCAATTCTCTCTTCTTACAAGTCACCAGCAGGGCCAAAACCTGTAGATTTACTGCCCAGATAGCTGCTGCTGGACATAACAGAATAACTGGTTGCTGCAGCAGGTTCTCGCCCTCCTTTCCATGGGGATGCTGTGCTGTGGTGGGGGTCCCGGAGCTGCAGGAGCGGCAGCCCGGGGCACCCTACTCTGCCCTGGAGCCTTTTTCTTGGGCTTTGCATTCTTCAGCTTGTCTCACATTTATTTCACTCCTCCCAACCCTCATTTCAGTGCCAGGCTGCCTGTGCCCTTCCAAAGCTCATCTCTAGGGCTCCTCATCTTGGTTGTCTTGCTAACCTAACTTAAGTGCTTTCCTCACTTCTGCCCCTTCCCAGAGTAGCAAGACACAATGCTTGAACACTTAGATAAATGCCTTGAAGTTTCTAGTTCTCTACCCAGAAATACAAAGCCTCTCCTGAAGCATTTTTAGATTTTTGGACCAGTTTGCTCCTTCTGTTATGTCTTTGGATACGGCTGAGCTGTTTTTCCCTGTAGTTTTCAAGTAAGTCAGGTGGAGGCAGACCCTCTGCATGAAAACTTTAGCCTGGAATTTCAGGTGAAAACAATCTTGTAATAGAAAATGCCAGGACCACCTTCAGTTTAGGCAGTACAATCAGCTTATCCTGTAATTCTCCTTTATTCTCTCCATTCCTTCCTACTGCTGTTCCCCATTATGATCTGCTAATCAAAAGAGTTTGAGGAAGGAGTTCCAGGGAGAGAACCCACAAAGTATTCCATAGAACTGATTTTTCAGAGACCTTTGTCAGGAGTATTAACGATAGAATATGGAAAACAAGACAAACTAATTTTAAACAAATATCACATGGAAGATAAATGTGATTAGTATAGTCTTAATACAGAAGTTCTTAAAGTTTTAAAGAAAACTTGCGGAAGTTAGGCAGTAAGAAGCACTAACAGGTGAAGAGCCGCCCTGGCTGGACACCCTCACACCCAGGTGAGGTTTAGCCATAACTGGCCTCATTGCACCTGTGGGCAGAGGCTGCTGCTCAAGCAATGTCTCAGAGATGGAGGAACCAGCTGCAGAGCAGAGCTGCCCTTTTACTAATAGCAAATATGAAGCTGCATTACTGTAAGTATGGAAATTGGATGCACTCAGTGTATGGTCTTGGTTTTGGAGAGGCTAGATCTAACCTTTAGCCTGCTATTTTTGTAGTCTATGTTTACTCAGGCCAATTTGGTCTAGTTCTGGTCATATCTGTGACTTTTTCTTATTGCTGCTGTTGCTTTGCCTTGTATTTTGAGCCTAGGTTAAAAGCTTAACTGACAGAAAGACAGTAAAGCTGTGACATTTTAGTGGCCCTGTGTTGCTACTGCCATTTTCTTCAATATTTCCTGCTTGTCCTTTACCTTACAAGTGGGCTCTGAAGATTGCTTGTACCATGCCACACCTGGCAGAGCTGCGGTGTGGGCGCTGGACTCCCAGGTGCTGCTCAGGGTCTGTACATGTACTGGGGACACTGCAAGTATGTCTGTTTTGTCCCAGACGTGCTGAAATATTAGAGCATGCAGCCTGGATAAGTACAGCTATAAAAGCCTGTCATTTGTTGAGAAGGTGCTGTATCATTCTCTAGGCTGGTTTTTATGAGGGGAAGTGCTGCCTGCTCTTCAGTGTCTTTTTTTTTTTTTTTTTAATCCTTTGCTGCTTCAATATTTGCCAAGGAGAGGAATAGTGTAAATGAAAGGAGTAGAAAGAAGTACGGTTTTGGCAGTATTTCAGTTAGAGGAGGTAAAGGAGCCAGTGCTCACTTAAGGGCTGCAAGGCTTCAGGGAAAACAATTCCTCAGGAATTAGCTGGAAAACTGCTGCAGTCATATTAAAACTGAAGTCTGAGCTGGGATCAAACCACAACCATTAATTCTCAAGTAGATTTCACAGAAACTTGTGCAGTGCTTACCTGTGGCTGATGTGATGCTTCTGCTTTAGGCAATCCCCTTCTTGTTGAAAATGGTATTAAATAATACCTATGTCAAAACCCACATCTGGTGACAACACACAAAAATAGATTGAGGTATATTCTGAGTTAATGAGTATTAATCACTGCTAAAATATGGTACCTAAGCCTCAATGTGTTTTTGAAACAGAGCAATTGGTAATATTTACATTTGTGTTTTCATACTTTAAGTAGATCCAATGCCCATGTCTATAGCCAGAATCTCTCCTGAGAAACAGTTTCAGCCAGAAAGCAGCTTTAGGAATGCTGAATTTAAGTCCCAAACCTGCAGTATGTCTCCCAAGATTTAACTATCATATACTAGTTAAATAAAAGTTGGTATTTGTAGTAATGCCTTTTAGTCATTTACAGTAATATTGCTTCTTTCAGTTAACACTTGATGTCTTGTACTGCATAATGTGATTGACTTGTGACTGAAGAGCAAATTAAATGGAAATTAAAGATTTCCTGGGGGTGATGTATCATATGAAGAAAGAAAAGATGGCCAACACCTTTAGGATAATAAGGAATGATTTGTGAATAGATCAGTTAAAATTGTGATTAAGTATATTTTGATGGCTATGTGTTGATTCGATAGCAGTTCAGCTTCAATAACCTGTTGGTCACCATCCTTGGTTTGCTCATGCTGGAAAAGTTACTGATCTGAGTAGTTTTAAGTACTTGCCTATCACTTCAAGTCACTTGCAATCTGATTTTTAGCAATTAAATAGTCAAAGTCTGTCAGCAGGTAGTTGCTTTATCCCTTTTATTCACTGCCAAAACAAATAGCAGCAGGTCAAAACTTATCCTTTTCTGGGCTTTGATTTTCTTTAAGAAAATAAAACCACAAAATCCACTTGGAGTCACCTCTCCAGGGCTGGCTGTTTTCCAAGGTTCACTCAGCTCACCTCCCTGCTCCTCTTGTAATAAACGCAAGAGTCATAACGAACACAGAGAGCCACCACTCGTTTTGTGTGTGTGGCTGGGAAAGTGTGCTACCTGCCTTGTCCTTTTTGAAGGTTTCTTTCCCCCCAGGCCAATGCAGCAGCCTGAAGTGCCTGTAGTCCAGACATGAGCCATTTAGGACCATGCTCAAGGAGGGCTCCAGCTGGATATAAAAGGGGCTCTTCCCCCTTTTGTGTACCAGAAGCACCTTTGGGCATGACAGGGTGAAACCAGTGTCACTCTCTACCCTTCCCAGCAAGTTAAAGCTGGGCTGTGGGTGTAAGGAGAGGTGTCTTCATCCTCCTGCCAAGAAAAGCCTCTCTAGGTAAGGCTTTGGTAGTCAGATCAGCTTGTATGTGGTAACAGAGTACATGGAATTGGTTTCCAGTGAATCCAGCTGTTGAAAAAGCTTTTTCATATACATGAAAACCATTTGTGTACATGAATAAAGACAAATCTTTGCCTTTGTAGTGTAAAGATGTTTCAGTTTTGCTCCATTGTCATGGTTTGCCTTTGTTTGTGTTCAGAGAGAAGAAGATGCTCTTTAATTCAGACCCTTGGAGCCCTCACTTCACTCACAAACACAAAATGAAACAGCCAAAAGTATCTGTAGGACTGAAGCACATGAAATATTTAAAATGTTTGTAGGGTTTCAGCCCCACATCTATTCAATATGATGAACTGAAATAAAATTAATTAGTCACTGTATAATTCTTTACTAGTAGAATTACAGTGTTGCAAATTTGGGTCGGGAAGGGCTTGCTAATCGGAGATTGCATCTACAGCTTTTTTCCATAATTATTAAAAAAAGAAGAAAAAAAGAGACTGTTTTTGCCATGTAACCTTCTTTTGTTAATTTTCAAGTCTCCTTTGGTGCAGAAACCCACCTCTGAGAAAGAGCTTTATACCAGAATATACTCACCCACCTTTGTTTCCAATTCTAACACAAATTTAAGAAGATAAGATGAGAAAACTAGACAAGTGCTTTCCTTCCCCCTGGAGGCTGAAGGTGACACGTCTGAGCTATGGCAGGGCTCTTCTCAATCCTGGCTCTTGCAGCTCAAGTCTTTCGAAGAGCAAGGGTGTATCACTGCAGCTGCTGTGTCAAGCAAAATCAAAGAAATTTGATTAACCAAAACTTCAAAATCAGTGCCATCTTTCCTTCACAAAATACTTCAAACACAGCAGTAAATGTCATCTCCCAGATGATGGAAGTTAACCTACGTAATCTCCTCTTTTCCTTGCATCTGAATGCAAACTACTGGAATATATAAAATTACCTCTTGCCAGTCAGAATAAAGTCCTCATTCCAACAACTTCAGATTTTAAGAGGAGACTTATAGTCCTTTTGTAACATCCACGTGGTTTCTGAACCCAAAATGCAGAGTAAAGCAAGATGGACAAAACAGCAACCACTGTCAGAGTGGGTGATTAAAAGATCCTGGGCTAAAATTTGTTCTTTGATTTGAAACTTCTGAGTTCAATGAATGTGGCAGGGGCTGAAGTCAGCAGGATTTGGCCAACTGTCCGTAGTGACAGTGTGACTATATTTCAGACAGGAAATCTTCATTACACCATAAGATTTAGAATATAGAAACTCCTAAATTTACATATGAAAGGCTTGTTTGTCATGGTGTTAATAGTTGCTTACAGGAGCTTGCTCCAGTCAATGATTTTTAAGACTCCAGAAAAGGTGTATGTGCATACCAGGCTCAAACTTTGTCTTCACACAATTATACTACCTACTGTTTAAAATTGCTGATATGATAGAAAGCTAAATCTATTGCTGTGATGGTGTATTTTATCCCTCATCAACATGACCCTTATATCTGCTTTGGTGATAATGATGCATCTGGATGTAGCGATTCCACCCTGCTAAGCCAGATCCAGGGGAGATACATAATAATACCATAGCCATGTGCTAGCCTGAACAATACGTTCAGGTGT
>NW_008622462.1:0-48810 GCF_000691845.1 Merops nubicus | reverse complement strand
AGACCCTGGAATTGGTTGCCCAGGGGGTTCAGGCCCCATCCCTGGAGGTCTTTAAGGCCAGGCTGGATGAGGTTCTGGGCAGCTTGATCTAGTGGGAGGTGTCCCTGCTCATGGCAGAGGGGTTGGAACTGGGTGATCCTTGTGGTCCCTTCCAACCCTGACAGATTCTGTTTTGGCAGAGGACTTAGTAGTGTTGGCTTAATGGTTCGACTTGATAACCTTAAAGGTCTCATCCAACCTAAAGGATTCTATGATTCTAATTCATTCTAGTAATGATTTTTTACTTCAGTACCCAAATTAGGAAAGTGCTTATGTTATGTTCATTTATATTGCTTATTTTTAAATATTTGTTGAACAGGGACACTTTCCTCAGTTACAGGTACGATGTAAAAGTCATCAAGAGAGAGACCATGTCAAACTCATCCTTTCTATACTCTAGAACCATACAACTTCAATGCAACATCCTACTATAAAGAGTCTCTAACAACAATCAGCAATTTAGAGTTTCAGCTACCAAGTGGGTTTGTGCACCAAAAGTATCAGATCTTTAAACAAACATTGAAATATGGCACATTGCAGGTGTCTCCAGTCCTTTTATAGCCTATCTAGTGCTGGAGTGTTTTACAGAGCAATGGCTTGGACAGTAAGGAATGAGAAGTTTAATGGTTCATAAATATTTTATTTGAAAAGTATCAATAATTATTCACAAGTTTCTTCTTGCATAAACTACAGGAAAATCACTATGCAAACAGTATGTAGCTTCTTTATGATTCACACTATACATTGATTGGTGTTTTGTTTCAGGTTTTTTTCAGTGTTAAATCTCCTTGAAAAGTGAAGCTTTACCTGCTAAACTTAAGGTAAATTTCCATCTATGATTAAATACCTTTCATTCCCTCCAATCTTTCTCAGTTACATAAATAAGCTGCATGCAACACTCTATTTTCCCTTGTTAAAAAATATCAAAATAGTCATCCTAAAGTACTCAATAGTATCTCTTTAGTAGATTAGCAGTCTAGTTCGTTCAACCAAATCAGAAACCAGAAACTGAACTGTATTATAATAAGTCTTGACTGTTAGTTCATGGTATTTAACTGTGTAAAAAAAAATACAGAGACTTAGAATGCTGATCTTCAGGTGTTCACTTAGTAGAGACCCGTTGGTTCAATGATGTCAAGTCATGGCCAACAGGACCACAAGCCAGTGACTCAGTCAATTCTGTGATCAGCTAAATTTTAACAGCACTTAGATAACTGTCCTCCAGCTAGTCATTTGGTCAAACAGTTCAACTTTGGATTTAAAGCTAGCAACAGAGAAGTGTGGAAGTGTCTGAGTTATTCTCTGTTCATGGCCACTATATGAGATATTTGCCAAAGAGCATGTTTTTTAAAATAAATGAAGGTGTAATACTAAAGGACACCATAAACTTTCTAACCCTGACCAATACTTCTGTAATTTCCCAAAGTAGACTAGGACTTTCTAGAATAAGAGAGTGTGTGTGTGTGTCTGTGTGTGTCTGTGTGTGTGTCTGTGTATCTCTGTGTGTGTGTGTTTTGATTGTGTTTGTTTCTTTTGTTATTTTGCTGTATGTTCAGGCAATAAACATTGTAACACAAACACCAAACGAACTGAGAGAAATACTATCAAATAATTATCTTTCCTGGTGAGCAGGAAGTTCTTAATACACCTTTTTCACTACAAATGCCTGACATATTTCCAGCAACCTATTAACTACTTTCAGTGAGATTGGACTGAGCCTAAATTCTCCCATCCTATGCTCCAGTCTTTGACAGAATATTGGAAGGTGGCCTGTGAAGTTTCATCAAGCCATTGAAAAGGAGAAAAGGAGAATACCAAAATTCTAGGTGAATTTAAGTTTAGATTTGGGTTGGTTTTTCGGTTTTTTTTTTTCCACTTACATGTGTCAAGCAACTGAAAGGTATTTTTAGATGAAGGTTCGCTTTTACTTTCTTTACGAAACTTTGGACCATCCAATTCAAAGTATATGTTTGCAAGAACACTTTGCTATAAAATATAACCTATGCCTTTGCACAGTGAAGCTATTATTTTCCTACAAATTATAATTAGGAAAGGTGTGGCCATGGAAAAGTATTAAATTTTTGCTCAATTCTGTGTACTTTTATGTAAAGTGAAATGTTACCTGATATTGTCCCATAAAGCTTATGAACACAGGGTTTGATTGAAGATTTAATAAAATTGACACTACTTTCTTATTTTCTTCTTTTCTTCTTAATCTTCTCTTCAAGATGAAACTCATCAGCACTTGACAAAAACTGCAAATAACAGCCAGATGCAGGAGTTGGTTTTATCTTTTTATGCAAGTATGTGGTGCTAATTAGTGCAAATTGATTAAACTTTAATTGCCTGATCCATGGCTAATTAATATTTATAAGATGAATGAGCAAGAAAACCAGACATTTATTAAAACACTTTAATGATTTTTCATATGTTTTGACAAAGCAAAGCAAATAGATGTTATGAGTTTAGATGTGCCAGACGTAAGTACAATATTTCTTATATTTTCTGACTATCAGCATGAGAAAATTAATCATTTTCCCACACAAACTACATTTGAAAGTAGTTCTTGTCTTCCACAGAAACATTATGGTACAGTGTTCTAGTTTGTACTATGTAATGTGTTTTGTTGAACATCAGAAAGAAACAGCACTATCATGCTTTCTGCAAGAAAATACACAACTGTGCATAGATTCTATCTGTGCACAAGCATGTTCTTTAAAATGGGCTGAACTGAATTGCATAGACTTGGCTTCTTCTAGATAACCTCAGTTTAAAAACGTTTTTTGAACCACAGTGTAACAATACAATGCTATGGCTATCAACAGATTACTTCCTGCATTTCTCTAAAAGCTCATCCCTTGTTAACTTATGAAATATTCTAACAATACTCATTTACTAACAATAAACCCAGTGCTTTTAACACATTGAATAAAAGAAAAAAAACCCCTTGTCTTACTATGCTAGTGTACCCCAAAACTATCTTAAAGCCATTATGTAGCTTGTTTTTTCTCAGGCTGGTGTGGAGGTCCGTTACTGCTTTAATCCATTCTGATCCACTAAACTGGACAACCTGTTAGATATTTTTTTTTCAGTGGTTCCCTCATGGAGTTAGCCTATTTCTAACTAGGATTTCATTTCAGGAAATGGATCTTCATGTCACCTTCACTCAACCTTCCTATATTTGTCTTCCAGCCAATCCATAGTCTAAAAAAGAAACCTTTGAGGTGGCAGGGGGAAGGTCTTTCTGTCATAATTCCACCAGTTATGTATATGCTAGCAAATTAAATAAGAAAAATAAAGGATCTCTAGCTTTGGCCCATGTTTATTCATACTTTTTTATTATTACCATTCTCCTTAGAAAAGTTTCGGCATTAATGTTATAGATTTGACTGTGATATGGTTTAATTGTTCAAGTCTAGAAACGTAGTCAGTTAGGACTCAGATTTCCTATTCCTTGCTATAAATGACATTTGGGCACATAAGTATCAACAAAAACATGACACCTCTTGCAATCCATCCAGAATAATTTCTATCATGTTTTATTTTGTGCCATGTCACCTTTACATCTCCAAAGGCTAAACTCCGACTCTGTAAGTACAAACTTCTGATGGAATCTTTGGGCTACATATAATCTAGCAAATAGAATGATGCTGTTTCTCTTTGCATAAAGAGATGAGCTAAATTCTCTGACATGGCTAAATAAAAGTGGGTGATCACTGACCACAGGACCATGTCGTACAGACTGGCTTGAATCCACACTCCTTAAAACTGTTCCCATCTGTAATATGTCTAGATGGTACATTCAAAATAGTTACAAGGAGAACAGTTAAATAGTTATTCACGTGCTAATTACTCTCCCTAATTCCCTTTTGGCAGACCAGATATACTCAAGAAACCTCAGCAACTTTAAGAGCAAGTCACCTCTGACACTCCTACACAATGAAAGATTATAATTTTTAAACCCATTAATGAAATTATCTTTGTTTTTATTTTTTTCTCTTTGTTTGTTTGTTTGGGGTTTTTTTGGCACAATTTCAGCTTACTTGGTTGTAAATAAACACTTAGAACATTCCTTTTTGTTCTTTTAAACTCCACTCTGAATCTTTCTTACTTATTGCTCCTCCTGTCTTAACGCTGGGATAAATTCAAATTTCTAAAAGTGTATGAGAACTACAAGTTTAAAATAACCCCCCCACCATAAACTAAATTCTTCTAACAGTAAAAAAGGAAACATCTCTAAGTGTCTTTAGTAAATCAAAGAGAAAATACTAATCATGAAGGAGAAACAGAGAGGAAAGGGGAAAAAAAAAGAATTATTCGTGACTGAGCGTATCAGTGGCAGGTTCGCAGAATCTTTTCACAGTTTTTAAAAGAAGACAAAATTTGCAGAGGTTGACTATACCAAGGAAGGGAGAAAATATGTTCCTAGAACTGATTGCCCAATGAAGTTTTCTCAGGCAATGTCATCCTTACAAAGAAGTAAAAACAGGTTAAAGATTTTTATTAGCGTTATAAATCACTTCTTTTGTAATGAGTGAATAACATTAACAAAATTTTAAAAGACCCCAAAATTAAAATCTATTCTCAAACTAATATAAAATCTAGAATAATTTCAATGCAGTATCTTGTACATGGAAATACTGATTTTGCCAGTACATTGACTGTTTTTAATACACCATATAATAAATGACAATACATAGCTGTGCTTCTGAAAGAAGAGTTGAACTTCAGCCTTTTGGGGAATGAGGAGCTGAGCATTTAATTCATCTTTTTCTCAATTAAAGAAAAAAAGCAGTGTCTTTGTCTTGAAACCACCTATTCTCTCATCTGTATGTATGGGCTAGAAATCAGTTTCCAATTTACTTCAGGAAGACTATTGTTAAACAGCTCAACAACATATTTATCAATTGCCTTGTTGTGCACCAAGACAATCTTTTGTCCTTAGTTGTAGATACACCTTCAAAACAGCTTTGTGTCTTTTATTTGTTAGTTTGTTATATAGATGAACTGCACCAGGCAACAAGGTAAAGTATTTTAAAATGTAGAAGAATATATATGCACTTACATACATGCAGAAATGTATATACATGCATGTACGTGTATGGGTGTTTGTGGGAGTCCATTTAAGTTTCTAGTTTCTCCAGTAATGGAGGAAACTTGGATGCCTTCTTGACATCTCAGAATCTTTTGAGACTGTTGAGTCAGCACTCACTTTTTATGACTGATCCAGCTACAAAGCATTTGAAGTCTTGGTCATCCTTTTGGTCAAACAGACTAACAGAACTGAACTTTCATTCCATTCTGGTTTATAAGACTAGGATTGCTTCTCATGGAAAAGCAACACTTGAGGTGGATGGGAAAAAATCTAACATGTGTCTGGATCTTATCCCAACACCTATTTGGAATACGACAGGTTCAAGGAAGAAAGAAATAGTCATATATTCCTGGGGCTCATAATACAAGGTAAAAAAAAAAGGCAGAAAAAGACAATACAGGACTAGAGTGGACTTCTGGGTCCAAGGTAATGGTGCAAGAAACTGTGATACACAATTCAATTAATAAACTTTGCAAAATCTCTTTTAAAATACTCAAATTACATAACCATTTTTTGTGTTGGAAGGCAAGCAAGATGCCTTTTACCTCCGATAATTAAAAGTCACCCAAACCCCAGCTTAATTTTGTTACTTAGCTTTTTGATGATAGTTTAATAATTATAGGCTTTTGACCCAACATTGCCCATTCATTTAGATTTTTTTTCTCCTTCTCTCATCTTCACAGCTTCAAATATTTGTAGGAGAGTAATCTAATGTCATTTTACCCTTTACTGTAACTGGATAACATAGCCCTTCCAGTTTCTACATAATTTTCCCCAGAAGTTTATTCATGTTCTAGTGCCCATCTCAGTTTGAACAAGTATTTTCAGTGTCAGATAAGACATCCTGTCAGAGATGTAGATGTTATCGCCAAATTGCCAAATAGAAAAGGCCAAGGACCAATCCCTGACCCGGATCCCAGCAACTCCCACTCAATCATGTACACACTGCTTTATCTAGAGTAGCTGTATCCAAAAGAAAAAAAGAAAAAAGAAACCTAAATGAAACCTATCTGGAGCAGTCAAAAGCAGGTCAAAGGAATGATCTAACGTTATGGCCTTCCTTCACTTAGCAGCATAAATGTACCAAAGATAATAAGACACATAATGTGGAAACAGATCTCTGATTTTTTTTCTAAAATTAACAGAAAATAACTTTTCAAATTATTGAACTAGTTGGATATAGATTTAGACAGATTAATTCTAAAATTTTAACTATCAAAACATGTTTTTTTCCCATTTTTTCAGTGATCTCCAGGCAAAAGGGAAAATGATACTCTTCCTCCTTCAGCATGTTTTACTCTGCATAGTTTACCAGTAGTAAACTTCTTGGAGTTAATTTCCCATATAAAACACTAAAATTACTGCATCAGGGAAGTATCCAAGAGCAACATTTTGACCAGCTACTTTCAAATACTGATACTTTTTTTTTTTTTTTTTTTTTTGAACACTCACTTTTGAGAGAATAGTCATCTGGCAAAATTAGTTCTGTGATAGAAGCAGCTATTCTATGAGGAAGTCCCAGGGTAATAATTTTTTTTTTTCTTGACATTTATTAAATTAGCTAAAAACCATAATGAACTAATGGCATAAAATGGCATAACACCATAGACATGAACAGAGCTATCCTTCTCTATTCCAGATGATGTATATCCTGAATACTGTTAATGTCCAAAAACACTAGACTTATTTTCCTGAAAGACTAACTCTTCAAATACATTCTTGTCTTCTATAATAATTTCTAACCATTTCATTAACTGCAACAGTATATCCACACATTCAAATGTATTTAGACCATACTTAAAACTATGGAGTTGTTACATAGTCCATAAACAAGCCTACTCTATGTGCCTAAACTTAGGCAGACAGAATAACTTTTCATGAAGAAAATGTGGGCATTTCATTAATGACCATTTTAAGAAACACCTTAAATTTAAGTGAAATTTATGTCTCCAAAGACACAGGTAATGCTTCTTGTAGGATATGGACCCTAGAATAAACCATCATCTGTTGCTTTCTGAGTTTTGTCACAAAGAGAGTTCTTTGTTTGCTCTAGAATGCAGCTGGTAAGCAAATTAATATGTAGGGAGGAGGAATCAGGTCCCTGGAGTAAAGCAGAAAGTAAATTAACCTGGCAGTTTCAGTTGTGGCTACAGCTTTTCTTCTTAACGCAGGCACTTTAAGAAACTATCCTTGGATCTTACGCAAAGATCTGCAGAGCAGCCTATGTCCATCGTAGTCAAGACATTTTATATATAAGGTCAACTGGATCCCTCTTCAGTTTATTCCGTTCATGTTTAAGCCTATTTCTACGTATGAGCAGACACATTTTTGGTAAAAATAAAGTGAATGCTTTATTAAGGCACTTTTGTTGTCATTAGCTTATTGTCTGGCATTTCTTAAATCTGTTAGTATATTTCAAACACTAGATGACAAGTTTCATCTAGGAATGGAAATGATAGTCTGTATTTTGATAGACAGATGAAAGGATGGATGGATGGATAGATAGATAGATAGATAGATAGATAGATAAAAATGTTCCAGTACTTCTGTGTGGAAGCTTTATATTAATGGTAAGATAAAGGTATAGCTAGTAACCATCTCTCCATCTTCTTTATGAGCACAGTCCCCACCCATAATAAACTAAAAACATTAGTTAACTCCACTAGAAGTATGCTCTCTGTGTTCCCTTTTCCACTCCAGCTTTACTTTCTACTTTCAGCATCAGATGTTCAGCTGTGTTTGTCCACAGAATGTCACTCACAAAACACTGGGAAGTTAGATGTTACTGTTAAAAAATTCTATGTGGTAGGACCCAACTCCTTTCTCAGTCAGACAGCTCTTTTCTCAGGTAAGTGAAGTGTTGGGGTGCACTAACACTTAGCTGAACTACAGGCAGATTCAGACCTTGATCTTTTAAAAGCCTCCTTAATAACTGGAGTGCTTAATTCAAAACTGTTCTACAGGTAAATCAATTACTGTGTTAAGTGAGTCTGACACTAGAACAATGAGAAAACATACCTGAGCTATTTATGTAGCAGCATATTTGTACTCAACACAGTAAAATTAACTGACTGTAGTATTTTGGGTTTTGCTGGGATTTTTCAACTGTTATTTTAAAGAAATAAAATCAGAAATACAAACAAAAATTGTAGAACACATTTTCAGGCTTTGAAAAACAGCTATCACTTTGGCTACACTGGATCTTTTCATTTTTCTCAGAGATGTAACAATTAAATGGATCTATGAAGAACTGAGTATGAGGCCCTTGAGGTCATACTGGACATGTTTTCTCAGTTTGCTCATGCTGAGCTAAAAAGCTGTTGTCCAAAGCAGTAGCAGCAGAAAGAAAATGCATTAAAAAAAAAAAAAAAAAAAAAAGACTCAAGCAGACTCCTGTGAATTTATGAGGAGTGCCTCACAAAGACAAATATTTCAGCCATGCAATTCCACTCGGCCTTTTCAGCTGTGTGTCCATAGCAAGTCAACGGCTAAATTGAAAAATCAATTCCAATTTAAATTATTGGAATAAAGAACACCAGGAGTCAGAGATAAAATGGCTTTGTTCTCTGAGATCCTTTTTAATTGGAAAGTTATTTCTTCAGGGTATTCTAATGGTTCTGAGGAAAGATTGCAAAACAAAGTTGATCGGCTGGGGGAAGGTTAATAGCTAATGCGCTTTTCTCGCTGAACAGCAGCCTCCTGTCTTTATGACAGCCTCCATCGTATGTGAAAAGAGCCATGATTCTAAATCATTTGATACATGTGACTGGAGTGTCTCTCTCAGTCTCCCATAGAAATCACATTATGAATGTTACTCTGGCATATTCAGAGCATCCCGACTGGCATTCTGATCAGAATTTCTTTGCTTACAGATGTGTATACGGTCATCTGCTTAAACCTTTCTTGATGTTGTGTGATTTTGCTGATGATTAACAAGATTTTATAAATATCAGGGATATTTTAAATAAAAGACTGATAGCCCGACATTTAGAAAACATTTTCCTTTTATGGAAAGCATTTTCCTTTTATTTCAAGACTACTGAAACAACAAGCTAGGTGGACAATCAGCAAATAAAACTAGAAAAATTGAAGAGAAACTGTGATTACAAAGAGGAAACAAGATTATGTTGACAGAGAGCAGATTGAGAAAGGAAAAACATTGCTGAAAAGGCAAAAAAGCAGATTAATAAACAGTCATTATGTTTAAACTAAAGCAGAGAAGAAACGAAAACCTTGCTTCTCATGTAAGCCTCATAACCAACACCTAGAAACATCATTGTTTAGTTATAACATCACTGTAACCTTTGCTCTGTTAGCAGAAAACTGTTTAGGGCAGCTGTAGATTAGAAGCCTTAAATGGGCATTTAATTTGAAATTAATAAAACAGTTATGGTATGTGTTAAGAAAAGTTACTGAGGTTTGCTTAGTATATTTAATTAGTGTAAAAGAGATAAATCTAGTTGCCATGTAATGAACTGAGAACTGCAGATACAGTAAATGTGTACTTACGTTCCTATTATTAATGCATTAAACTTGTAAGAATGTTTAGGAATTTAATTAGCATTTAATAAGATAGCTATAGCAAATTACAGTAGTTAGATGTTAAATGTAAATTAATATTTTTAGTATTTAATTGATATTAACTAATTAATTACTGTTTATTACATGGCAACGAGATTTATCTTTTATAGAGTTATTAAATCTAAATTAAAAGTTCTATTTTAAGTGGCCTCTACTCAATTAAAAAAATATAGTCTCTGGGACTATCAGGATTTACCTTCATGCAGGAATTGGGTGAGCTTGGGGTATTAAATCTGAAACATAAATTATATAGCATATAAGGAGATTAAGTATCTTCACACAGGAGGAATATTATTCATGTGCCAAGAAAATGAAATTGTTCAACTGAGTAGAAATCTTTTGTGGAGGTATTTTCTGAGTTAGCCAATAGAAAGGAAAAAGTTTGCAAAAACAAAAACAAGGAAGTGTTTTAGAAGAGAAAAAAAAAGTTTTCTCATCCCATTTGGGACTAACTTCCCAGTAGTGCAATGACAGGTTCAAGAAGGAGGTGAGCAATTTGATTGTCAAAGTCTTATATATGAGATAATTGTTTAAAAAATCTCACCACAGACAACAACTTGTGCTTTTTGCATGTACAATAGTTCAGACTTTCTAGCTTTTACTTAAATGGAAGCTGCTCTGCTCTACCCCCGCATTTGAACCATATACTGATCATTTAAGCTGTGTAATGCTGGCACTGTGAAACAGTTTATATGCCAATAATGACGAGAGCTTATAAGACTTATTTCTGAGAGGAAAGCAATTTTATAAAAGGAAAAGAGAATGAATGTTAAGGTCAAATAAGGAGTTGTTGTGAGCTCCTGGGGCTGTATTTCAATAAAAGGCTGAGTACCTAAAGCATGACTAAGAGGAGTTCAGTTACCGTCTTAAACTCTGCATGCAGCCTCCTTTGTGACTTGAAAATCCTACAGGACCTTGAGCAGACATGGACATATGCAGAGCTTTGCCTTGTGAGAAATGTCATCTAGTCATTTGTCTGGCACACAAGACTGACTGGGATGCCTCAGCTGAAGTCCACATAGCATCTAGTGCAACAGCCATGCTCTAAGAACACCAAAAATGGCAGAAGCATTAAGCCTTCCAGGAAATTCACCTCAGCTCCCAAGCTTTATGTTCTGCATCTATGAAATGAGGAATATATTAAATACATTTATGGAATAACCTTCCTGCTTATAAAAAAAAAAAAAAAATTGCAAAGTCTAATTTACCTGAAAATTTTGCAAATCCTTATATGTTTTATTCTGTCCTTTCAGATAGTGAATAAAGATATCAAAAATCAGACTAAAGAAAGATCTCTGTGGGGTCTCTACCTCAAGGATTGTGGAGAGCTGTAAATATATTACACTGATTTTACTTACTACATTTATTGCTGCCCGATTCCTTCCTTTAACCTTTAAGAATTTTATTTTTTATTGATTATTATTACTTATTATTTAATTATTACTAAAGCTTAATTATTATTATTAAAGCTACTTTGGCCTTTTAGAATTTCTTTCATTTTCCCTTGTTATTAGAAAGATACTTTCTTGTAATTTAATCTTGGTACTTTTTTCTCTTAGTACAGTTTCTCCTCTACAGACATATTCAACTACTTCTTCACATTGCCATTATCTCAGTATAAATAAACACCTGATCTTACTCAAATAATCAGCAAAACTCAAATTTGAGTAGGCCAGGGATTTTGACTGTTCTTTAATTGTCGACTGTTCTTTAATTTTCTACTGTTCTTAATTCTCCATTATTGACATTTAATTAACTTGTACTACTGTCTTTTACAAAGCACTTTATCGTCCACTTACTTTACATTCCAATATCTGAACAAGTACTATTTTCATAATCTTTTCTATCAATACTGCCATAATGACAGAGGCTCTGTTTTCTAGATAATCCTTCTGTCTGTATCGACGCTATCCTCTACATACCTAATTCAGGAATGTCTTTGGTGATTCATGGCTAGATGTACTTGTCACCCACCAGATGGCTGCACAGTCAAAGTTCCCCATGAGTACTGTGCCCTGAAATTTCAAGATCTGTGATAACTAGTCTAGGAACTTTTCATACTTGCTCTCATCAAATCTTCAGGGTCTATAGCAGATGCTATTGCAGTCTACCTATGCCAGTCCTACCATACCTCTGCCATTAACTCACTGTTCCAACTGGTTTAGTAAATATTTTAGATATATACTTCTAATGCAGAGTAAGTAGGGTTTAAAGTATAGGCTGATACATCTACCCGTGTGTGAAAATAACTCTTAAACTGAAATTTCTACTCATTCCTTTGGCAGAGGATTTCATTCTTTCAGATAAAATCAAAACACCAAACCGAACTCACAAAATTAAAGAACATATTCATTTCTTTAAATTTAAAAAAAAAAAAAAAAAAAAAACCAAGCAAAACAAATAATCGAAGTACAGTTTCCAACTTCATTATTCCTTCAGTTACTTTATGCTTCATAATCCCCTAAATCCCACTAAACAATGGAGAAAAAAATCTATAGGATCTGAATGGGGAAGGAAAGGAACTGAACCTGCTTCTGACAATATTTTGAATACTTACACTATTTGGATATTTTCCTGTTGTCATTGCAATTGTCAAGCATTTTTGTCACTCATTTTGTCATTTATCTTCACAACAAAATGGCACCTTAGATTGTTTCTGATGTTTCTATAAATGTATATATTTATCCTATATGTATGAATGCACATATATGTTATTCTCCATGTGTCTGCTAAGTTCTTCGTTAAGAACAAGAATAATTAGATGATTCAGTGTCCATTCAGCTACTGTGGCTCTGGAAAGCCAGGACTGATTAACATTTGACAAGAGCCCAGACCAAATCTTCTTCTCACAATGTTCTTAAAGAGACATGACTGTACAAAACCCATGTATTCGGTATTTAACTTAGGGAGGCAGAGGAGGTATGTGCCTGAGGTTACTGAGTGAAGCATCTAATAATTACATTCTATGTTGATTGCACTATTTAGAATAATATGTACCTGAGGAAGCAAAAGTATATATTTTCTTGGTTTTGTTTGAAACTTATAAAACTTCAGGAGCAATTGTAAGACCTTAATTGTTTTAAAATATGATTGAACATGTTAAAACTAAAACCTGAAAACATCATTAATTCTTTAAAAGCTTTTGGATCTTATCACCATCAATCTGCAATGCAAGACCTAGAGACAGCAATCCCACCTGAATCATGCTACAGTTAATATGTACTTGTTAATATAATTTATCATTTTAAATCCCTATGACACTGTATAGCATTCAGCCTGAAAAAGTTCATCAAAAGTTATAAGTAAAACTGAATGAATGTCTTATAAGATCTTTCCATGTAGTGTTTTCCCCTACCTGTCTCCTTAAACCATTTCACACCAACTGGTTTCCTGCATTTTTTGTTGCAGATTTATTCTTCTCTTGATGCATGCATGTAACTCCCCATTAATGTTAGTAGGAATGAGATTTACGTATGTGCACTGAGAGGAGAACAGACCCCATGGTATTTTAATCACCTATACAGGATTATAGCCTCTAAGGATAGATTTGATTTTTTTGTTGTTAGCAAAAAAGCAGCTTGACAAGTAGCTTTTTGATTGATAATACACTGGGAGTCATAATTTATATAATCTTACACCTGCTACTGAACATAAAGGTCACTTTAAAGGTGTGAGTCGTATGTACGGGGGCAGAGCATAAACTAGAGGGTCAGTTTTTGGAGGTTACTGTACAACAGAGAAACAGACAAAAACTCCCACCAATGCTGATAAAATTGAAAATACCATGGCAAGTATTGTAATTAACAGCAAGTTTCCAGAACTTGACATTCTGAGCAAGTGTCATTCCCTAGGTTATTACAGAGGGAATTAGAGTGGCCTTTCACTGTCAAACTGATATATACCGTTGGAGCATTGCTGGAAAAAAAAAAGTATCATTCGTGATGTCTTTTCAGGATTTAAACATCTGCTGAATTCCATCTCTTTCTATCATCTTCTGAAAATAGATACAGCTCTCAAAAGGTCTCTATCTGGGGCATTGAGTGGATTCAGTATTTCAGCAATTTTCTGCTTTTTTTAAAAATTAGCTCTACTCTATATGTAAGAACTCTCTCATACATAGCATCAGCAGTGCATCCTTAAGGCTTAAATATTTTTGTGGGGAGACTGGTTCATGAAATGTATTCCTGTGATAAATCACGGCATACAGTCATTTTTCTAAAGGATCCCATTCATACACTGGGGAAAAATAAGAGAAAAAAGCTTTCATGCTATAAAGTAGAAAGATATTTATTTTTATTCTTGGTTTGCTTTTCTCTATATTTTTTTCCTAATAGCCTTGCAAATTTGTAAGGAGATAACTAATGTCTGTCCAAAGCATTATTTGTTGCTGGATAGCATCCAAATTATTAACCTTCTTGTTCTAACCTTCATCTCCTGCTGCTATGGCAGGGAACTGTACTTTGAGGGTAGGGAGATATTCATCCTTGGAGTTTTCCAGTAACGTTACCAGTATGTGTACTAACATTCACATTCTGTGGTTCTTACTATTGTGTCTTCACTACTTGCTGTAATTATTAACTATATAATAGATAGTGTTAAGTTCACTTCAACTTTTATGTAGGAAATAATCCAAAGCATGAAAAAGAAAAAAAGCCAGTAAGAGCTTTTTAATCATCTTTGGATGCTTTGATCAGCTTTCTCTAAGCTCTGAATGTGTTGGGTGACTTTTACTTCAACATTGACAACTGGGACCTCCAAGCCAGTTTAGAATTTCCAGTCCATGCTGGCAACTATTGAATTCCTCCAGGTGACTGGGTGACTGTAGTCTCTATTGATTTGAGTCATTTCTTTGGGTCAAGATCAGAGGCTTAGAATTTGGAAGTAATATCTACAACATGGAGTGTTCATTGTCTCCTGTCATAAGATGAGAATGTATTTGTCTTTTCAAAGTGGGGAAATGGTTACCAGAAATGACTTCTGACATTAATGGAACAGGGGAAAAATTCACTTTCCATGAAAATAACTGCTTTTAGGCCTAGCTTTGTCTTCATAGATCACTAGGGTTTACAAATGACCTACAATAAATTAAATAGACACCTCCGTGATGTGTATGAGTCTTTGCAATACTGATTAGTTGTGGCAATTATTTTAGAGATTTATGCAGTGTTTGCCAGAAACTTCTCTGTTGTTACCATTTTATCTGCAGTATCTTGTTGTGACAAAAATTTTAAAAATATAGTAGCTATATTTTTAGTACTGAAAAGCATTTTGTAAGATAGGAGTTATCAGCATTCCTTTAACTGATAAGAGATGAAAACACTTTACTCATAGATAGCCTATTTAAATAACATTTTATAAAGTTTATTTCAGTGTCCTCAAAAGTAGCACTGACTGATGTTATAGAAGGTTTATGCAGAACTGCAAATGGAGCTAATCTGAAACAGTATGGCAATATCTTTTGTTCATGTGTACACAGTTAAAATTTGAGTTGATATTATTCCACTTAGTTTGCCCAAAGGTATTTGTTTTCCTTCATGACAGTAATTCCATGGTGTTAGAATCTTGTTGTCAACTTTGCTACTGACTGGCAAAAGTTTTTTTGTGTCAGAGGCAATATTCACCAACACATGCCATTGTTTCTAACACTGACATTCATTATTTTTCATAGGAATTTGGATTTTATTCAAATTTAACAAAACAGTAAGATACTCAAACATGAATAATCTTAAATGTTTTTCCATGCAAAGTATCAGAGACCATTATTTTTATCTATGCAACTAAATCTTCATTAATCACTCATTAAAATAGCTAAACAGAGTACTATTTATATGTATTTGTCATTTGGGATGTATATCCTCCTGTAATAGCATTTTTGCCTGGTACTGCATGTTCAAGGGAGGATACAATTGATTCAGAAAGGACCAGAGGGATTTTTCATGGAAGTGCAAATGTAACACCATATTTTATGGTTGAGGATAGTTTATGAGATAAAGCTTTCTGTGCCCTAGTGGTAGAACATGAGTTTTTAACACTAGCTTTGCCGGTTTTCAGACTGATATTCCAAACCTTTGTTTATGATGTGAAGTTATTATTCATTATGATAGTATAAAATAAAGAACAACAACAACAACAGAACTACTTAGAGAATTGAATAATGGCTTTTTGTTTCCTAGGAAATAAAAAATGCTGCAATCATTAGCCAAGGTCAAAGAGACATAAATACATTGCAGATCCAACAGCTCAGGGAAGAAAATAATGGTTTGAGGAGATCATGAAGTAAGATGTAGTAATTATTTAACAATTTAAAAATTCCTAGTACTGTGTTAAGATCACTTTCTATTTCATGAAATTTTTGAAAGGATGGATATATTGCTCTAATGTAACTACAGTGCAAAGAATCTCCCTTGGTAATATTTTTTTTTAATCGCCCTAGAAAACACAGAAGTGACCATATTCATTCAACACAGCAGCAGATAAATAAGAACCAATTTCCTACCTATGGAAGCTAAACAAAATTTTTTTATATATATTAAAAAGAAAAAAGTAAATAGTTAATGTGAAATAAAGTTCACATACTGCAGAAGAGTCTCCAAATCATTGAGGTTGAGAGAGTCCAGCAAAGGGCTACGAGGATGATTGGGGGACTGGAATGCCTGCCGTATGAGGAGAGGCTGAGAGACCTGGGGCTGTTTAGTCTGGAGAAGAGAAGACTTAGGGGGGATCTAATTAATGTGTATAAATATATGTGGGCTGGGTGTCAGGAAGGAAAGGGCAATCTCTTCTCACTTATGCCCTGCGATAGGACAGGGGGCAATGGTCACAAGCTGGAGCACAGGAAGTGCCACCTCAACATGAGGAAGAACTTCATTCCTGCAAGGGTTCCAGAGCACTGGAACAGGCTCCCCAGGGAGGTTGTGGAGTCTCCTTCCTTGGAGACTTTTAAGACCCATCTGGAAGCGTTCCTGTGTGGCCTGCCCTAGACTAGATGGTCCTGGTCTGGCAGGGCGGGTGGACTTGATGATCTCTGGAGGTCCCTTCCAACCCCTAACATTCTGTGATTCTGTGATTCTGTGAATCTGTGAACTTCTTGAGATCATTTAGCCCAAGCTGTCAGCTGAAGTAAGTTGCTGAGGAGTGTATGCAGGTTTTTTTAAATGTTTCTAAGGATGCAGACTCTGTATTTCTGAGCAGTGTTTGATCACTTTGACAGTTTAAAAAAAAAAAATAAAGAAAAAATTAAGTTGGCATTTTATGTGTTTTAATTTGTGCCCATTGCCTTCTGTCCTGTCATGTGGCACTACTGAGTCTGGTTGCTGCTTCTTCTGTCCCTCTCATCCTGTAATTTTACACATTGATAACATCCCCTTAGTTTTTTTTTTTTTCTCCAGGCTGAACAGTTTCACTTCTCTTAGTCTCTCCTCACATGACAGATGATCCAGTCCCTTAATCACCTTTGTGACCCTTTGGTAGACTCAATCCAACACATCCAGATTTCTCTTGTACTGGGGAGCCCTGCACTGGACCCAGCACTCCAGATATGTCTCACCAGCACTGAGTAAAGAAGAAAGATCACCTCTCCTGACTCGTGGGGAATACTTTCCCTAATGCAACCCAGGGTGCTGTTGGTCTTCTTTGCTGCAACATAACTGAATATTTATGGTTCATGGTCAGCTTGGAGTCCACCAGGATTTCTAGGTCCTTCTCTGCAGAGCTACTTTCCAGCTAGTTGATTATCAGCATGTGCTGGTGCAAGGGATTATTACATCCCAGGTGCCAGGCTTTACATTTCCCTTTCTTGAACTTCATGATATTCCTGTCTGCCTGATTCTCCAGCCTTTGCAGGTGCCTCTGAATGGCAGCAGATCAATCTGGTCTATCAGCCACTCCCAGTTTTGATTCTTTTATGAACTTGTTGAGGGTGTACTCTGCCCCATCATCCAGGTCATTAAGGAAGATTTTGAATTATGTTGGCCTCAACATCAGCCCTCAGGGTACACAACACATGTCTAGCCTCTAGCTAGGCTTTTATGACACTGATTGCAAACCCCTGCACCCATCCATTAAGTCAGTTATCAGTCCACCTCATTGTCCACTTATGTAACCCATACTTTGTCAGCTCATCTATGAGCATGTCATGGGATACTTAACCCTTAGTAAAAACCTTACTAAATTCAATGCGAGCAATATCCCCACCTTCTCTTCCTTCACCCGCCAAGCTAGTCACCTCATTGTGGAAGACTATCAGGTTGATTTCCCCTTCATAAATCCATGTGACTCCTCCCAATCACCTTCTTGTCTTTCAAGAGCCTGGAAGTGGTTCCCAGGATTAGTTCCCCCATTGTCTTCCCAGTGATTGTGGTGAGGTTGACCAAACTGTAGACCCCTTTATCTTCCCTCTTGCTCTTCTTGAAGATCGGAGTGACATTTGACTTTGTCCTGTCCTCAGGAACCTCTCCCAGTTACCCTGACCTTTCAAGGTAATCAAGAATAGCCTCATGATGACCTCAGACAGCTCCCTCAATATTCATGGGTACATCCCATCAGATTATGTTATGTGGTCCTTTACCTCCTGCCACTGAGTTTTAGTTCTTCCCTTGGGGACAAATATATACACAAGTAATTCTCAAATGCAGGAGGTACAGTTCTTTTTACCAGTCATGAATAAAAACAGAGTCTTGGAAGAAATACAGTTTAATCCAATAGTTGTGTTTATATTTAGAGAAATACAATGATCAATCTGAAAGAGTGGTTAAACCTAGGAAGATTTGAAAACTGCTGATACAGTTTTACATGACTTTCAACGATTCATGCCTTGAAATTTTTGTAAGAGTAAAGTTGTTTTTTATCCCAAGACTGGTAAGGTGGGTCTTTGCTTGGCAGCTACCTAAGTTTTAAGAATTTCTTATACTCCAAAGAGATCAAGCGTCTCGTATAATTTTCTATACCTCGAATATTGTCCTCTAATCTATGTCTTTCTCCATATATGTCCTAGAATGAGATAAAGTTATAATAAAGTTTATTATAATGTTTTAAATATTTATTTTTCAATATTCCATTTTGCAGAGCTGTACATCTAAAAAGAGATATTCATGTCTTGTAGAAAGCATTGATTTCTCTTGTTGACTTGACAGCTATGATCAGCAACAAAGAAAGAACAGTATGTACTTGGATTGGGGAGATTTTTTAATATTTTTTTTTTTTTTTTATTCTGGAGTTACACCTTTTTCATAACCAAACGCTGAAGCAATGCACAGTAATATGGTAATATTACTGTGCATTAGTAATATATTATATTACATAAGTCAAAATGCAGAGTACATCACAGTATTGTTCTGAAAAAATAAATATATCTGCAAGTCAGGAGTTAAATTATGTTGTAAAGAAAATACTCTTCTCTGAGGAATACTTGCCTCATGCACTAGCTTCCCTTTAAATTAGGTAGCTTTTTATTTGACAGAACAAATGAAAATACCTGAAAATAAGAAGCATGTTCTAGCAGAAAGCAACTCAGCCCACATTTTTACCTCACAGAAAAAGTTCTTACTTTATACAGAAATGTAATGTGAATCTTCATTTAATTGCTCATGGTCATAATAGCATGGAACTCCCCAAGGAAACCAAAAGCCCTTTGCCTTCACTATATCTTCAAGCACACATTACATCAAATGCAAAATGCACTGACATCAATGGTCTGTAAAAGTGTGACCTTCAAGTTGATGGATTTAGAGCAATAAAAGCCCTCAAAAGCAGCTGACATAAAAGCATAAAAGGAAGCTCTAAGGACAACCCACTTTGGTGTCTAATGAGTAAGGAGTTTAATACTGTGTTTATAGATTCCATAGGCTTTGCTGTGCTAGTTTCACCTGAGAACATTTCTAAACCTGAGAGGCAGAAGGAGGTTGGAGACAGGGCGATGAATGTGGGATCTTAGATTACTTGTGTATAAAATTGGGAAGAAGGATAATATTGAAAAAGCAGCAATCGAAGGTAATGTGTAGGGAGGAATCTCCAACTCTGGTTGGACTCAATGATCTTAAAGGCCCCTTCCAACTTAAATGACTCAATTATATATATATGTGTGTTTCCGAAAGAAAAAAAAAATATTAATTATAGGGACACTCTCCATAATATGTTACAGGACCACTCTCCATAATATTTGAAAAGTCGTAATAGTCAAATGAAGTCCCTAGTGACTGGAAGAAAGGTAACATCACACCCATTTTTAAAAAGGAGGACCCTAGAAACTACCAAACTGTCATCTTCAGAGCCTCTGTGCCTGGGAAGATCATGGAACAGATCCTCCTAGAAGATATGCTAAGGCACGTGAAGGACAGGGAGGTGATTCAAGAGAGTCAGCATGGCTTTACCAGGGGCAAGTCCTGCCTGACCAACCTAGTGGGTTTCTACAATGAAGTGACTGCATCAGTGGACATGGGAAGAGCTGTGGATGTCATCTATCTGGACTTTTCCAAGGCCTTGGGCACAGTCCCCACAGCATCCTTCTCTCAAAGCTGGGGAAATATTAGTTTGATGGGTGGACTCTTCAGTGGATAAGAAATTGGCTGGATGGTTGCATGGTAATGGTCAATGGCTCTTTTTTCCAGAAAGAAAAAAGGGACAAGTGATGTCCCTCAGGGGTCTGTACTGGGACCAGTGTTGTTTAATATCTTTATTAATGATATTGACAGTGGCATTGAGTGCACCCTCAGCAAGTTTGCTGATGACACCAAGCTGGGTGGTGCAGTGGACATGCCAGAGGGATGGGATGTCATCCAGAGGGACCTGGACAGACTGGAGAGATGGGCTTAGGTGAACCTTAAGAGTTTCAACAAGACCAAGTGCAGGGTCCTGCACCTGGGCCAAGGCAATCCTTGTTATCAATATAGGCTGGGAGAGGACATGCCAGAGAGCAGCCCTGTGGAAAAAGATTTGGATGTACTCATAGATGAAAGCTGGACATGAGCCACCAATGCACAGCGGCAGCCCAGAAGGCCAATTGAATCCTGGACTGCATCCAAACGAGTTTCAACAAGACCAAGTGCAGGGTCCTGCACCTGGGCCAAGGCAATCCTTGTTATCAATATAGGCTGGGAGAGGACATGCCAGAGAGCAGCCCTGTGGAAAAAGATTTGGATGTACTCATAGATGAAAGCTGGACATGAGCCACCAATGCACAGCGGCAGCCCAGAAGGCCAATTGAATCCTGGACTGCATCCAAACAAGTACAGCCAGCAGATGGAGAGAGGTGATCCTGCCACTCTACTCTGCCCTGGTGAGACCTCACCCGGAGTCCTGTGTCCAGCTCTGGAGTCCCCAGCACAAGGACGTGGACCTGTTGGAACGTGTTCAGAGGAGAGCCACGAAAATGATGAGAGGGCTGGAGCAGCTCTCCTATGCGGACAGGCTGAGAGAGTTGGGGTTGTTCAGCCTGGAGAAGAGAAGGCTCCAGGGAGACCTTACAGTGACCCTCCAGTACCTGAAAGGATCCTACAAGAAGGCAGGTTAAGATCTGTTCTCAAGGTTTTGTAGCAACCAGACAAGGGGTAATGGTTTTAAGCCAGAAAGGGGTAAATTTTGGTTAGACATTAGGAAAAAGTTATTAGACATCAGGAAAAAGTTATTTAGTATGAGGGTGGTTGATCACTGGAACAAGTTACCCAGAGAGGTGGTGAAGGCGCCATCCCCAGAGACATTCAAGGTCAGGCTTGACAGGGCCCTGAGCAACCTAGAATCATAGAATCATAGAATCATTTAGGTTGGAAGGGACCTCCAAGATCATCAAGTCCAACCACCGAGCCTCCAGGGCTCCAAAGTCCTCTGCCAAAACAGATCAGAATCTGTCAGAGTTGGAAGGAACCACAAGGGTCACCCAGTTCCAACCCCTCTGCCATGAGCAGGGACACCTCCCACTAGATCAGGCTGCCCAGAGCCTCATCCAGCCTGGCCTTAAAGACCCCCAGGGATGGGGCCTCAACCACCTCCCTGGGCAACCCATTCCAGGGTCTCACCACTCTCATGGTGAAGAACTTCTTTCTCACATCCAGCCTGAATATGCCCACTTCCAGCTTTGCCCCATTCCCTCTAGTTTTGTTGTTACTTGAGATCCTAAAAAGTCCCTCCCCAGCTTTCTTGTAGGCCCCCCCTAAGATACTGGAAGGCCACAATAAGGTCACCTCGGAGCCTTCACTTCTCCAGACTGAACAGCCCCAACTCTCTCAGTCTGTCCTCGTAGGAGAGCTGCTCCAGTTAGAGATGTCCCTGTTTGTTGTGGGAAGACAACAAAGGGATAATGTTTCCAAAACGTTCACCAGCCAGCTGGCCATCCGTGCAACACCTTAGTAAAATGGTCAAGTGCCCAGAAATACAAAAATTGCCAAGAGGTGGCAGAAGCATGTTGAGTCATGGGAACTCTCCTCCCTCCACTGGAAGTCCACAGAAACCAAGATACAAGCCTTTATTCACTGTGCAGGTATCTGCTATATTGGGGCCAAACCTGAGAAGATAGTCTGATGTTGTCAATAACTTAGAAAAAAGCAATTGCTTTCATTGTAATAGCAGAACTTGTCTGATTTTCTAGAAATTCTTCAGGTGAAGCATGATTAAACACCATAGAAAGTTTTGAAATGCCTTCAGTACACATATATCTCACAAACAAAATGCTATATATAGTTATCTACTAATTCCAAGTCATGACAGCATGTCATCTACTACCTAAAATCTAGAATCATCTAGGGAAGAAGGTTTATTGCCTAAATGCATGGAGGTCTCCGTCCAAATATGCCGAAATCTATAGTTCTACATGCGTTTTATGTAACTAAATATGCAAAACATACACAGATGTAGGTCAGATTTACATATAAAATCGCAATTTCTTATCCACTGACAATATTTGATTGCATATGACTCCTTTGTGTACACAACATTTCAAAATTTGTTTGTTTCTAAGTTGTTTGCATGCAGGGGATAAATTCCTACAGTTCTGCTAATATACTATTTTTTTCCAAACCTTTCATCTAGCTATATAGATTCTGAGGTAATCACCACCTTCACAGTATCTAAGGGGCCTAATGACTCCTTGTTTTGCCAGGTTTGCTCAGAGATCTTTTTATTGCCACTCTTTAGGAAGGTGTTTGAACTGTGGCAGGTAGGACAATCCAAAGACAGATCTCATTTCAAAGTATTCTGAAGGGAATAGCTTGTAAAGAAGAGCAGTGATTGATGCAATGGAAGACATAAGAGAATTTTCATTTTTGGTTGTCTTTTTTTTTTCTCCTACCAGCTACAGGAAAGTCTAGACTCTTTACTTTATACTTGAAGTGTTAAAGGGGACTCTTAGATCTGATCATCTCGAAGTCTCTGATCTATGCAAAAATGGGCATTGATGTAAAAATAGCACATGTATGAACAACTCAGAAGCGTAGCTGAAGTGTAATGTGTATTTGTGGGTCTAACTGCTTTGAAAATGCTTGTTCCTGCCTGTGAGACTGGGAAAAGGTGAAAACACTCACAGACCTATTCTGTGAGAACTGAGCTGCTTTTTTTTTGTTTTTCTCCCTTGTGTACTATTTATTCTTTCTGTATTAGAAAACTAAAAGCAGAGAAGTGGGTGAAAAATATAATACGATTTCCTTGCAAAGTGTATAGGTGTATATCGAAGTGTATAGTTGCATATTAACCTGTATCTAACTTTCTGCAGTACAACTAAGTTATATAATTTTAAAATTATATAATTTAAACATTTCAGTGACCAGAAAATCAGACCTTTAGCTGCAGAGGTGGAGATCTGACATTTTGATGGAAGAAATGTTTAGTCTTCACCTTCCATTACTTTAAAGCACAGGTTATTAGAAAAAAATAATGTGTCACTATTCCCCTCAAGAACTGAAATCAAAGGGAATTTTCTTGGCCAGCACTTCTTAAGTACAATCTCATCCGTGTTGCATTGAAAGGCTAAACATTTTCTCACAGGCCTTCACAATTGGATTGGGCAGAGGGCACCTAAACCACTGAGTAAAAAGTGACTTTCACAATCACATTTATTCTTTTCACAGATAACAAAATACAAAGTCAAATCCTAGTAAATTATTCTTCAAAGATAGACAGCATGATTGTCCAGCAAGCTGATGCAGGGATTCTGGAAAACTACTTACTACATCCATAGTCATATTAACATTATTAGTCCTGTAAATTTTCAGGTAATTGAAACATTTCATTGTAAGGTATGTCTTTACAGAAAATAACACATCACAGTCCATAGCAGTGCTCTTGAGAAGCAGAAATCTTCAAAGAATGAATGTTTACTTGTATAGATCCATAGAGATGTAAAGAATTGAAGTACATAATTACAGTATTTAACAGCACATGATAAAATGCTGGAGCACTTGCTATTTGTTTTTTGGGTTTTTTTTTTCATAACTAACTCTTTCAGTGTGTCAAAAGCATGTCATAAAATACAGAAATAACATACAGTCTGCACAGTTGAGTTCTTTGATACTGCATCTCAATCCCAGGGCTACTTCTCTACAGGTAACATCACACTGTGAACTAGGAAACTCAGCAAGCCCCAGTCATGTCACAGTGCAACACAACAGCTAGAAGCAAAAGGTTTGGGTTTTCATTTTGATTTTCGTTTTGGTTTATTGACTTTTTTTTCCAAAAATATGATCCTAACATTAAAAAAAAAAAAAAATAAAGTATATTCAGTGTTTCATTCTTTCATTCTTACTTAAAGTCTAGGTATGTTTAGTCTGATGCGCTCCTGCCCCTCCATTATTGTGAGACCCCAGCTGGGGTACTGCATTCAGCTCTGGGGTCCCTGACATAAAAAGAACATAGGTGTGTTGGAAGGAGTTCAGAGGTGGTCCACAAAGATGAACAGAGGGCTGCAGCCCTTCTCACCCCAGCTGGGGTACTGCATTCAGCTCTGGGGTCCCTGACATAAAAAGAACATAGGTGTGTTGGAAGGAGTTCAGAGGTGGTCCACAAAGATGAACAGAGGGCTGCAGCCCTTCTCCTATGAAGACTCAGCCTGGAGAAGAGAAGGCTCAAGAAAGACCTTACAGCAGCCTTTCTAGTACCTTAAGAGGGCCTACAAGAAAGTCAGCAAGTGACATTTTACACGGACATGAAGTGATAGGACAAGGCATAATAGTTTCAAACTGAAAGATGGTAGACTTAGATGCAATGTGAGAAAGAAGTTCTTCACTGTGAGAGTGGTGAGGGACTCGACCAGGTGGCCTGTGGATGCCTCATCCCTGGAAGTGCTCAAGATCAGTTTGCATGGGTTTTGAGTAACCTGGTCTAGTGAAAGGTGTCCCTGCTTATGGCAGGGAGGTTGGGACTAGATGGTCTTTAAGGGCCCTTCCAACTCAAACCATTCTATGGTTTCTGTAACATCTTATTATGTCTTTTCTATTTGAAAAATATATTGAAAAATGTAGTATACAGTTAACTAACTGGATAACTATATGACTATAGTTAACTATATTTTCTACTTAACTGTATACTTATGTATTAATATATGTACACGGAAAAGACTAGAACAAAAATTATTTGTGGTCTTTTACTACATGATTTGAGGATTTTATAAAATTATCTCCAAGAAATTGCTCTGTTTGCCATCTTCTGCATGTGGAAAACATGTAACTAATACTTCCTTCTTAAATAAATGTATGTGTTCCTATGTGTAATAAGAACATATATGTGATTCTGACTTGGATTATGATCTGAGTGATAGAGATCCAGGTCCTTAAGAGATCAGACACTAGGCTATCTGAAGTGTACTCTGATGTAACCATCCTTTGCCACTGGTTATACAATAAATCTGAGATAGTTGGTTTAAAACTGGTGGTCTTAAAACCATAAAGCTATACAGGGTGAACGCAGTCCTATATGCCCACAGAAGTTGCAACTATGACAAAGTCTGTGACATGTGTGAGTGGACCAGTCCTTTTATTGGGTTATCCTGGCACAAACAATTGGAAAGCAAATTTGTGAAAAGACCAAAGAAACAGCTGGTGTGCAGTTGAGCCTCAAGTCCATGTAGAATCAGTCCTGAGGAGTCATTATAGGGACATGACATTACCACAGAAGGACGTACAAAAGAATAAGAGAATATTCTGGGATTTGGCTGGTTATACTTGCTCTAAAGCAGACACTGATTTCCCCCTAATGAACAAAATTTTACTATGGCTCCTGTAACTCAGTGGTTTAACTGTAGGGCAGGACTTCATCTGAGTGTCACAACAGAGTCATGGTTTATAAAACAGTTGTATTTTCTGATGTGAAAGACAGATTCTGGAGATTTACAGTGTGCTTTCTTTACATTTTAATTGAAAGCACATTTGCTGAGTCACCCAGTGCAACAACAAACATGGCTTCATGGATTGGTTATTTTCTATACATAATTCATCCTCACTGAGTTCTAGCTTTTTATATGAATCTTGATCATCAGTGGCTCCAGTGGCTGTAGTAGCCAGATTTTCTCTAGAGACAGTTACAGCGATTATAGGAAAGAACATTACTATATGATAGAACCTTTTTTGATTATTTGACATTCAGTGGCTAGTGTTTGCTGGCACCTAAAATCTACATGTTCCCCTTCCCTTCCCTTCCCTTCCCTTCCCTTCCCTTCCCTTCCCTTCCCTTCCCTTCCCTTCCCTTCCCTTCCCTTCCTCCTCTCCCTCCCCTTCCCTTCCCTTCCCTTCCCTGCCCTTCCCTGCCCTTCCCTGCCCTGCCCTGCCCTGCCCTGCCCTTCTCATCCCCTCGCATCCCATCGCATCCCATCCCATCCCACCCATGCCCTGCCCTCACAGTTTTATATGGGTCTGTTACATTAGAGTGATGTGAAAAAGAATGCTTATAAAGACACTCATCAATCATAAAAAATCTGATGGGTCAGATCCATCACTATACAATTAGTAAATCCTATATCTGTTGATCTGAATCAGTATAAGCTTATTGAAGTCTATGGTACTACTCCAGTATGAAGCAGTGCTATACTGATTTATACTATTTTAACTTACACAAGATCTGATAGAGCCTTATCTCCAGTGATCACAGGAATGGCTGATATATTACAGCTATTTTCTTTGTAAGCATAAGGTCATTTGAGAGCTCAAATGCTATTACTGTCTTATATGTGTTGGGAAATACTGACTTTTTAACAGCAAATAATCACTTCATGAAATTTAAAAATGGCATTTGTTTTTGGCTAGTTATGCTCCTGTTGCCTAGGGCTAGATCTTGTTCTCATTTCAGTCAAATGGAAACTAGTCAGTTCCATTTTTCAAATTGTCTTGCATTAATATAGCGCTGCAATGTTTGGACTGGGGCTGAACAAAAGAATTATTATTGAAAAGGAAAATACTCTCCTGGCTTTTATTTAAAGAAACACTAATTAAAATAATTTCCCTGGAAGTATTTTAGAAAACCTTAATTCTGGGACAATTTAATTTGTCTTTTCTTCCTTGAAATTACTGCGTAATATCATTCAGACAACTTTTGTTTTGCTGCTGTGCCTTCCTTGTTCAAAAGCAAATTTTTAACTAAATACTGATTATTGTGTTTTGTACACTGCATGCACAAGAGAACTCTCCCAATACACTCCCTGTCTACCCTCTCCTCTCCTAAGGAAAGTCCTGTTGAGATCAGCAAAATGCATAAAGGCATTGGGATTAGCATCTGGTAATCACTGTGGCTTGAGGGTATGTGAAGCAAGGTTTTTAGGAACATGTCCACCTAGCTTTAGTAGTCTATGATGTAGACATCTACAAAGGAGCTACTCCTCTAAATTTTGTTAGGAGGCAGTGTTCAGAAACAGGGAGTACGGAAGTGCAGTTCCTGTGACCTATATTTAAAGGCTGTATTAGGACAAGATGAATGATAGGAAGTGCTTGTTCCTCTCCATTGATTATATGAGGAATCTAACGACAAGCTGAAATGAAGACTTTTATGCTCTAGACATCCATTTTTTCTGAAGAATAATCCTACCTTAGATGTTGATATGCTCTATCAGAGGTTGCAGAAAGAGGATTCACTTGTCATTGGACAAGTTAATTCATCTGTTTCAAAGAAGGTATAGAGGACTTCAGAGGTGTAAACCAATACTGTAGTTACTAATACAATAGGCATAAACAGACAGATCTTGCTCTGTCATGTATTACTCTGAAAACTAGATTATGGTTTCTCTTCAGGGTGCATTTCTAGAGATTGCCAACAACTAAGCCCTTAAATAACTGTATTACTGTTGAACTACACCATCTTGGATGACAGAAGCTGCTTTGGTCTGTTTAAGTATATTGCTGTGGTAGCTAATAAACATTTATTTGTTTATGAAAGAAGCATTCATGTATTACATAATTGGCCAAACAGAATCTATGTTAAGCTTCAATTTTTTTTTCTTAAATTGGCTGATTATCTACTGTAGACCACTACAGATTCAGATATATTAGTACTATCAAGAGAGATAGAAAACAGTTTATATATAACAAAAACAATACTGTGAGACAACTCTCCTTCTTTGTCTTCTTACTCCCCCTAATGACTTTTGGTTATTTTCCTAAACACAGACAAACAAAAAGCCCAAGGATTTAGTTTAGGCCATATGTCGGTAGCCTGTTACCAGAATGTTTATACAAGCAATTTTCAAGGGTGGAATAAAATATGCCATTCACTTGGAAAAAATGTATTAATCTCCAACTGTGAGGACCTATATCTTATTGTAGAACATATGCCACAGGAATTAGAACCCTGACACTTGGAAAAATGCTATATATCACTTTCAAATTGTTATCAGTGGTGTTTAGCATCATGTTAGGTAATTTCCCATGTCTTTTTTTAAGAAGATGTGATTGGGTGGAAACAAATAAGAACTTCCCTAAAATAAATTTTGCTGATTATATTACATTCTGTGATCCATCACTAAAAGTGGGGCCCTTAGTCCATAAGAAATTTACAGTCATATTTGCCCACTTATATTTGCAGGTATAATTACTGCAACAATTTATTTATTTTAGTTAGGTGGGTGCAAAAGGTACCTACGCATCTATGGGAACATTATTGATACTCATCTAATTACATCACACAAGTTATCACATAAAAATATACCATCTTTACTCTACAAGAAACAGATTTTCATTGCTAAAGGGTTCCTGAAAACAAGCAAAGAGGTGACTGCTATTATAACCTATCATGAAAATACAATACATATACATAATATAAATTATGTAACTACTTAGAAGCTTTCAGGTGCTCTCCACATAAGAATAAAAACATGTATATTATGTCATATTGTCACGAGGATCTAAAAGTTTAATTTGGCTTTGTGGTTTTTTGGTTTTTTTTTATAAATACTTGTCAAAATATACATGTGTATTGAAATAAGGAGTTTTAGACGACGCCATATCCATAGTTTTCCCTTGAAGTCTTCCAGCTATTAATCCAAGTTCAAGTGAATATATTCTAAGAATGGGTAAACTGAGTCATGGAGAAGTTAAATGTTTTAATCAAAATTGCAGTAGCAACAAGTCACTGACCATAATAATTGCTGTTGTATGTCTCAGTTTCCTTCATTCACTACTAGAATACTCTGCCAAAAAAATTATAGATAATTGTACTACACTAAATTGTTTCAAACCTCAAAAATGAATTGGGTTCAAGCTCTGGGTGAAAGTTCAGGTTTTATTTTATTTGAACCTATTCACCCATTCTTAATTGAAAAGTAGGTTGATAAAACATCTAATGTGAAATGTGTATAAACTGTAAAGTAGTAAGATGAAGGTATATATGCTGTAGTTCCTGCCAAAAAAAGTCTCACATATGGCTTGGGCTAATGGACAATAAATTTATTACTGGAAAAAATTACAAATGTTGCTGAACACTGTTACAAGACAGAAATGAATAAAAATATAACAGAAATACGGATAATAGAACATTTCATCTGGTATTTCACAATAGTTATCTTGTCGGAAGAAACTGTGAAGCTTGATTGAACAAAAGATAAAGTTAATACTACCTAATAAGAACAGACCATTATAGATCAGCGAAACTGCAAAACAGAATTATATGACAAGGGGCAAGCCACATTATCTAAATTAACATTTTTCCAGCATGAACTAGAAGGGTCAGTGTAGGAAAACGAGAGCTAAATAGTGTGGCCTGCATTTAGTCAACCTGAAGTAATTATTAATTTATGGTTGTCTGTGATTTTAATGAAAATGAAAGCTGAGAGGAAAGACTTGAGAGAGATAATGTGCCGTGAAATTGAGTTTCATTTATTTTGGGGCCACCTTTTTCTTTTCTTTCTTTTTTCTCTTCTCAGTTTTGTTTTTGCCAAAGGAAAAGACATTGGTGCAAAATGCCCACATTAAAATTTCACCAAAGTTATGTAACTGCATTCATTTTGGGTAGTCCAAAAAAATTTCATTGCTTTAACAATGGACTACTAGAAATGGCCAGAGATCTAACTCACTGGCTTGCCCGGGTGCTAGCTGGTATGATCAAAGGTGGCTTCTTTTTTTACCTTTCTTAGAATTATTGTTTTTCAAATACAATATTTTGCATTAATAATTTTGTGTCATTCTACAGCCAGGCTTATAATAATATTCACAAGTTTTCGAAATACTCTATCATCAGCAGTCCCTTGTGGAGTTCTGGAATGCAAAAATATGGACAAAGCCATATTCTTCTTATAAGTAAGGAACAGAGACAGCCGATCTACAGTAGCTAGCTTTTACTTTAAATTGTTTGTCTTGTTCTACTTCCCCGAAGAAACTGTTGTATATGAATCAACAGGTGATGTTTTGATTTGTAAAAGATCATTACCTTGAAGACTAACTCTACATGCAGGAAAACTGAATTCTATGCTTAATTAAAAAAAAAAAACAAAAAAAAAAAACACAACACTTTTTTCTTATACATCATTTTAGCAGGATCTTTCAGAAAGCTACACATAAGTTAACATTGGCTTTTCTAGGAGAGAAAAAAAGAAAGATGGAGAGAAAGAAAGAAAAGAAAGAAAGAAAAAGAAAGCAAGAAAGCGAAAGAAAGAAAGAAAGAAAGAAAGAAAGAAAGAAAGAAAGAAAGAAAGAAAGAAAGAAAGAAAGAAAGAAAGAAAGAAAGAAAGAAAGAAAGAAAGAAAGAAAGAAAGAAAGAAAGAAAGAAAGAAAGAAAGAAAGAAAGAAAGAAAGAAAGAAAGAAAGAAAGAAAGAAAGAAAGAAAGAAAGAAAGAAAGAAAGAAAGAAAGAAAGAAAGAAAGAAAGAAAGAAAGAAAGAAAGAAAGAAAGAAAGAAAGAAAGAAAGAAAGAAAGAAAGAAAGAAAGAAAGAAAGAAAGAAAGAAAGAAAGAAAGAAAGAAAGAAAGAAAGAAAGAAAGAAAGAAAGGAAGGAAGAAAGAAAGAAAGAAAGAAAGAAAGAAAGAAAGAAAGAAAGAAAGAAAGAAAGAAAGAAAGAAAGAAAGAAAGAAAGAAAGAAAGAAAGAAAAAGAAAGAAAGAAAGAGAAAGAAAGAAAGAATACTGATCTGATCTACAAGCTGAACGGGTAGTAATGATTGTTCTAAGATACCTTTATACATTCACTCCAAATCACACCAAAATATAATCATAGCTCTCTGAGGTTACAAGTTTAGAAATATATGCTGGCTGATTCAGTAATGGGACACAGGACAAGGAAAACTGATGTGATCAAAGCTGACATTAAATAGGAGACACCACGTATTTACTTAACTCCTGATTATCAGCAGTTATTGCTCATTAATCAGTTGACCCAAGACTGAGGCTGAAATAGTGGAATGATGTGCTGAGAGCTAGATCATCCTTTATAACATACTGTACAGTTCTTAAGCTATAGGTTTTGAGTTAATAGTGACCAGAATAACCAATTCATTTCTCAGTATATACTACCCATATTTGTTTAATTTGATTGTTTGATTTCAAACTTCTTGCAGAAATGAAAATTAATTCGTACAGAGAGATGATGTATGAAGGTGATGTTTTCTTCCTCTATTAGGTGTATTTCATGTAATTCCTGGGTTTACATACAGAGAAAGTGGGGAAGAAAATGAAGGAAAGGCAGAAAAAAGTAAGAGTCAGATAAAAATAATTGTTGGACAGTTAAAATATGGATTATATTTTGTTATATTTTCATACAATATTCCTAAGCTTACCAAAAGATTTCATGGTATCAAGTTAACTTAGAATAACTTTGGAAGATATTAGAAAGTAATTTTATCATCATTATGTTCTGGGAATATTTTCTTTCTTTCATGACTGTTTTAAATTCGTTACTATTTTCATTACACTATGGTACCATTTTAATTGCTATATTACTCTGTAACCATGATCTAGGGCAGTAAACTTAGCGATTGTGATTATATTCTCCTGCTGTTCCCTGTTTTTTGTAACATAGAGGTATTTAAGAAGCAAGTCACTTTGCTGTTAAAATTACTGTATTCTGAGCCTTGACTGAAATCTCACCAGTCTCATTATTTTCTGGCTTTATTTGGCTAGGAATACAGTATCTGAAACTTTAACTGTAAACTCACTTTGAAGTCACAGAGCTCTCCTTTCTTCTACTCGCTTCCTTGCTGTTGTGGTTTGAGGCTTGGAATGGGGGCGTGACCTTCCAGCAACTGAGAGGACCCCGGGTGGGGGTGAAACCATTGTATTCCCTCCCCTTCCCACACACACTCTGATAAGAGGCAAGAAGTGGTTTCTAATTTCACTCCTGCCTTGGAGTTCGGAAAGGGAAGTTGTCCTTTCACTCCGTGGGACCCTGGAACCATTTCTGAGGGTTTTGTATATTTTATTTTTTCTGTATTTTTCCCCTAATCTTTGTATATATTATTTTCATTACCTCCCTTTTTCGTTTTCTGTTCCTTGTTAAACAATATACTTAATTTTTTTTTCCAAAGTGTCTCTCTCTCTCTCAGGGGGGGGAGAGGTGAGTACATAGTTCTGTTCCGTGTGGGTCCTGCCCTGAACCCCTTTTTACACGGAACCAGGACACTTGCTCAAAGATCAGAAGCAGATCTGTCTTGGTTTTTCACCTGTAAAACAACAATAACTATACTTCTCTCTTCAAGATCCTGCCTTGCCTACTTAGACTACAGGTTCTTTGTAGCAATAGCTGTCATGTGGTGTGCATTTATAAAGCTTCTCTCTTCATATCTGCAAGAGTTTCTCAGTGCAACCGGGGAACAAAAATTTAAAATTTTTTTTTTAATAAATGAAAAGAAAAAAAGAAACAAGAAAAAAAAGGAAAAAAAAAGGTTGTAAGCTTTCTACTGAAGAGTTTCAAGCTATCAAAGCTTTTAGTACAAAATCTGAAATCTAGCAATCTTACTCAAAAGTTCAAATATTAAGTCCTTTTGTTGGTAACAGAAATCTAAGTGAAGTTAGCTATTTGAAATTAATTTGAAATTCAGTTTATAGATTCACTAGAACACAATAAAACAGAAGAGAAAAGAAGCAACTAAAATAAAATCTACTAACCTAAAAATAGCTGTGCCACAAAATTCTTAGAAGAAATTTATAGAGGCACATAAGAATTTTCAGATTCTTATTAATTCTTGCAGGGAATTGCAGGTTGCAAGAATCTAAGTTGGGCGTGTATATTGTAGATTTGAGAATCTTCTTAAATGAGGTGAGGGGCATTTCATGGGGTCTTGGGTGGTCGTTTTGATCAGGTACTCCCATAAAGTGTTTGACTGTTGTTCGACCCCGTCCTTGCACTTGCTCTGTTGGAGTCAGGGGAGTGGAGCTAGTTGGCCCTGCCTCTGCTGTGGCCTACCAGCTCCGCCGTTATCTCCACCACACAGCCAGCACCTGTGCAAGAGCATCCACTCCTCATGTGTCTCCACCGCAGAGCCTGAATTTGTGTAAGAGTCTCAAGGCAAGTTCACCTTATCAGCCTTGGCAATACTTCTTTTGCCATCAAGAGCAGAAGATAAAATGTTTCTGTCGTCAGGAATGGCCATACTGAAAAACTAGCAACACATAAACATCGCTTGAAATCAGAGAGAGACAGAAACCAGAGTCCATGACTGATTCACAGAACAGTAGCCTGTGGCTTCTCTGTGATAATCTGGCACATTTCTGTGTCATTGTCAAGGCTAAGACTATACCCAAGGACTTCTTGCTTGTCTTTGCTGTTTTGAAGATAAGCGCTGATTAATAAAAATGTAATATTAACAGTGTTTCTGCTAAAACCTAAAGAGCTTTCTATGGTGAGATCACCACTGAAATTGATAAAGATGATAGAAATACATAGGTTGGGTTACTGCATTGCCTGGAAACCTCTCATTTGGATGTATTGCATGTGTTTAATTAACAGAGCCACTAGCTTTCCAAGTAAAAAGAAACTTAAAAGCTCATCCACATTATTCTCCTTTCCTTTCTCATTAGCTGCAGCACTTCCTGACAAATATTGACCTCTAATTCTTTCCATCTGCCAGAGAATTAAATAAAATATGAACTGCACACACTATACACCATCTGTCCAATTCTACAAGGTGGTTAGTATGTTGACTCCTATTGACTTCAGTGCAAGCCCAAACAGCCCACAAACAAGGAATGTTTTACGCTTCACAAAAGTGTGAAGACTTTGCTTGCTTCTGTATTGTCTGATCCAAGTAAATTTTTTTTTTTCTGGTAATATTTTTATACTAAATTTGTTATTTATGAGTATTCTTTATCCTGCCAAGCTGGCTCACTCTCAGCCTGTTTCCTCTAATCTGTTCAGAAATACTCATTTACAGATCTTTTAATTTTTCACATACTTGTATCCTATTTTTTTCAGCTTCCTAAGTAATGTAGAAACTTTTTCAAGTAATCTATATCTCGGTTTATTTAATATAGATTTGATTTACTTCTGGTAGAGATGTTGGGTTGAATTTTCCTTGGTATGGTAGAATTCTACCAGCTGATTAATGTCAGTTCATCTGTTTATGTTCTAGTGTAAATTACCTCACCTCTAGGCTTTAAAACTCACTTTTTTCTTTCTTTTTTTTCCCCGAAGTCCTTATTCAATGATAGGTACTTATTATTATTCATGCATCTTGATTTCCACTTGTCTTCATACATATTCCAGTCTATCATTATTCATGAGTAATAGAATTCAGATCATTCTGATATCAGTTCCATGCTATTGTTTATTTTTTAAATTTCTTAATGTCCTATAGTCAGCTGATCTGTCTGCAGCATTACACTGAAACGCCGTGTATCTGTATGATATATTTACCCTTTTGATGCTTGTTTAAGTAATGTATACAGCACATGTTGATAAAATATTCAGATTGGTTCCTTCCATTAACTGTTATATAATACAGCCCTCTTACTATTTCTAATTTTCTTTGAAAACTTGTAGATCTCTCTTCTCTCTGGAGTTCCTTTCTCTTCCTCTTTTCAATTCCACCTTTATGTGCAGAGCTTCGGATTAAGTCATCTAAATATAGATGTCTATACGTCAATCTAATTGTCAGCTGTGTGTCTAAGCTTCCTATGGAGTCGACATATAGTCAATACTGTAAACAGAGCCTAAAGAGTTTCCTCTCAGGTGGATGCTAGAAGCTAGCTGGTTAACAGAAATTCTTTCTAGGCTCCATTAGCTGACTTGCTAATATCTTCATTTGTCTATAACTCAATTTTTAGTATCTGACTCACATAGAGCTGTATAAATTCAGGTGTGGAGCTATATTGCAGCTTATTATCTCAGTTCAGTTCCCTCACCAAGGTTGTTTCAGATGGCCTGGGGTAACCCACTTGGCACCCAGCTGCTTCGATAGAGTTCAATCCTATGTTATATCTCATAGCTCCATGGAGTTAACTCAGATGTCTAAGTCATCTTAATTGGAAGTAGCTACCTATTTTGGAGCAACTGACTTAGAACCTTATGTAAAAGACTGAAATTCACATCCATCAAGCTCCTAAGCACTCACCTTTAGTCTCAGGATGAATACTCTATATGACTATTCCCATTACTACTTCCTTTATTTTACCAAGCTCAGACAGGAATTGGAGATAAACATTTATGTAGCATATGCCTTTCTTATATATTATCTTTCCATTATTCTTCATATAAGTATGTGTAAAGAAAAGGCTTTATAGGCTCCTTTCTGATCAGGAAGACGATGCTGACACTAGCTGGGATTTTGTAATTCCACAGATCCAGTGAGTTGGTTGCAGAAGTCCATGGCAGTGTGCACATGAGTATCATCTGCCTCCAAATTCAAGAATGTAATTTTGTCTGTTGAAAAATTCTTTCTTCAGTAGGCAATCCAGGTTTCCAGAACCACACCATGTTCTGACGGTTTTAACACAAAAATGTAAAGAGCAAAAGGAGACAAAAAATATATCTGTAGTTTTGTAACAAGGAAGTTTTCCTTTTTAAATTATAATCTGTGCTACTTTCAGTTCTACATGCATGCTTGAATAGATGAGCTAGAAAAAAAATGTTGACAATCAAAACTATGATTCTATAAATCATACATTTGGAATGAAAAGTGCAGCTGTTCTCTGAAGTTGTCTAAACTTGTTAGAGTTGCACCTCATTATGTTCTGGAATTGCTCTGCTCTTGTTAGAATTTGGTCACTTCAAACAGATTTTTAATACAGACATAAATTAGGTATCCTCCCATTCCTGTTCTCTAAATTGGATTAGTCCAGTCAACGATCTCAGAACATGGCAAACACACTGACAGATGTGGTCTTCACCTCCAAGAACAATTTGTAATTGGAAAGGAATATTAATATGGATTGCAGTTAGTAAATGAGATGTGTTTAAAATTCAGATTGTTAAAACCTAAATTTTAAATTCTCAATCTCTAAAGTAGAATTTTAAACCAAAGAGAGATGCCCAGATAGCAAGTGGATCATCCTAATGTTTTTACAAGAAAAATCTTCAGAAAGATAATACATTTCCTTATAAAGATGTGCAACTTCCTTAAAAAAAAAAAAAAGTTCCATCTGTAAAGGAGTGCTGCCAGGTAGGAGTAGCGTGGGGATGGGTTAAATTTCCTGAAAGTAGTGACCATTATATAATACTCTAAGATGAAGATGGTGAGTGTAGGAGTATGGCATTTATGGCAATACTGTGTGAGGGAAAGAGCATGTAGCATAAAGGTGGAAAGCATGGAATAATAGTTTGATGCAAGTGCTTGGGGTGCACTCTGTGGTGCACAAGTCTTTCAAGGTAGTATAGAGTGGGAAACATCACCAATATGCACGTTGATATGTACCCTGTGAAAATGGGAAATTCCTTTCATATTCCATTGAGATAAGCCCCTACCCCCGCACACACTTTTTTTTTTTTTTTTTATAATCTAAGAAACATTCCTTAATGTATTTCTCTTTAACTTGATGGATGTCAGTGATGCTATATTTGCACTCAGTAGCTGTAGATGGGCTATATTCTCCTTTCCCAGGATCATTTCAGGACCTTTTCAAAAGTCTGCACTGTATTTGTGTTTTAATTTGATGTGCTGTGTTCTCAGAGCACTTTTGTGAAAGCAAGTAATGAGCCATCAAATCAGATAACATTCATTTTCAGGGTTCTGTGTGTTAGTATGATTGCAGTAATGTGAGCTGATGTCTTATGTTGAAATCTTAAAAATCCATACTTTAAAATGGTGGGAATGAAGACTGCGTCCTCAGTCCATGCCGACCCATACAAAGAACATGATTCTGCTCCCAAGCCTAAAAATACTTTTTATCTGTACCTTGACTGATATCTGATATATCTTCAGACAGAAGGCACACTTGATTAAACTAATTAGCTAACATACTCTCATCCCCTTCTTATATCTCTTCTGTCTGAAATATTTATAACATCAACAAGCTTTCCAAAATATTTTGTTAACAGTTCTGTGTCTGAAATATGGGAAACATTCACAAATACTTGCTAGATCACTAACCAAGACGAAGGAAATCTCTTTTGGTAAATATTTCAATTTCCTGACTTGAATATTATGTATAGCAAACCACTGTCAAGAGTTGTAAGTACTCTGTTTAGCAAATATTTTCACACTGCAAAAATAAGGTAAAAGCACTGCTGAGAATAAGTTGTGGACAGATGAAGAAGTAAAATTGAGGTATTGTTTAAGAATTATTAACAGAAATGCAAATCCTTATATCCTACATGAAGCTTAACCAAGGATTGAAGAAGTGGTGGACTAGGAAATAGTAAATGCTTCCTTATAGGTCTCTGAAAGTAACTTGTTTCATTAAAAGACCCAAATAATTTTGGCCTAGAAGATAGTTAAATAGAACAGAGCACTTTATCTGGAACTCTAAAATAGAGTGGAATGCCTGAATTCCATACAGCAGTTTATCAGTCTGTGTGGTTGTCTGGCCTCCACAAACTTCTGACTCCTATTCTAATACACACCTATATGACAGCAGGAAGTTCTCTAATCACTGTTAGACCATCTAAATTCCTATACTGATCTTGCCAGTGCAGTGTTCAGACTCCCGATGATGAAAGCACATACATTAACCAATTTCTTCTACAGAATTAAATTTCTTGGTCTTGTGAAACAGTGAATAAAATATACTGAGATAAGTGAAATAAATATTTATTTCAGTGGATAGTCAATGTCAGACGCTTTCGTCCTCTTAATAGGTTCCAAACCTTTTAGTTTCAGTTTTATGAAATATTTCATCATCCTTATTAGGAAGTAGATGACAATCTTGCTTACTTAAATTCACCTCTTCATTGTACAGTAATTTAATGAATACAGATATGAAATAATACAAATTTGCCAGCAACCTGCTATTAAAAACATATATTTAAGCATTTTTCTCAGGAAACATACTTAACAACAGCTTAATTTTGTACCATTCCCACAACTTTTGAGAGGATATAAAGACACGGTTTTTCTATAATTCATGGAAACTAATTTAATTCTGGGAACTGTAATGCCAAGAGTGTCCATACTCCAAGGGAATTAGAAGTTCATATATATGTGATAAGTTAGTTCTTTCCACAAAACATTTCCTCTAATTGCTAGCACATGTGTCTTATTTAGAAATTCTGTTACTAGCTAGTGTCATTCTTCTGACAAATCTTTGTTGTCTGTAACACCACAAATTTTGGATTATTCTAGATATAACAGACAAAAGCTTATAAAATGTGTGATAAAAACAGTGATCTTTAGAGGATTTCCCTTGTTTTCTTGAATTTAGCAGTTGTTTTCTAACTTTTAGCAAGTACATTTACCATTGTTCAGGACAAATATATATGTTAACAATTGTGCATGGTCTATTTAGATGATTAAGGGTCATTCTCAATGAAGGTATGAATAATAGCCATAACTTTTAAACTGTGTGTCTGTTGAAACTGAGCCCAAACTGTGATATAAAATCAATTCTCAAAGAACATGTTACTTACAAAAAAAACCAAGAGGATGGGTCTAATTCTCTCCTCCTGTATGCCATATGAATTTTCTGTCACCCTCAATGCCTTTATTCAAGGAAAGTGCAGATGAAATTTTATTTTTTATTTCCTCTTTTGAATTCTTCAATACTTTAATTCACATCTTATACCTGTTGTATGCCAAGACTTCTCTGTCTAGGTATTCTGCAAGGGAAATAGAGTTAAACTATACACATCTCTATCTACCACAGTTCCAAAAACATTACCAATTGATTATAAGAGTTATATTATAATCTTAAAGTGGTTTACTTTATTTTTTTTCAAAATAATTCTGTAGCATTGTCATTAGAATCTGCCTATAGTCACAATCTTTGCATCGGTCCTCACAAATATCGTTTGTTCCATATTGTTTAAAACAAAATATACTATAGTAACACTCTGATAGTATTTACACAGGTAGAAATGACTGTGCCAGGTACAGAAATAAAGAGCTAAGAACACTATGTTTTGCAGTGCTGCACTTCCAGGCATTATAGGCATCTTTCTTCACTGCTTAGCACTAAGCATAGTCTTTCACACCCATTTAAAGTACCCTTTCCTCCCATTCCCCAAAATAACTCATTAACAAGGTAAAGTGACAATATATTTCCCTTGATCACAATCACAAGGAGAAAAGCAAAATTAAGGCTTTAATTGCTAATATGAAAGGTGCAATGAACAGATTCTTCCTAAACTCTCTTAGAGCAGGCTTTTATCTTCTGTTCATTCCTGTGTTTATAGCAGAGAAACAATTTCAGTCTTCCCATAGAAAAGGAGCATAATACTGACATCTGCATACGTTTTTCCTGTAATTTACATTTTAAGAGATCAGACTTTTTTGTTTGTTTGTTTAATCATAGAAGTGGGGAAATGAGATATGGAGTTGCTTAGCTGTATGTCAGAAACTTAATGTCAGTGCTTTCTACTAACTAATCAGTTTTCTTCGTGTAGGAAATTTCATACAGCCCATTCAACACACAAATACTTTACAATAGTAATGTACTTACTTGTTTATGCACTTATTTATACTGAAATAATCCTGAAACAACTTCCTTAAAATTAATATTACCATATGATGTACATTTACTGTGTGTTAAATTACCACAATCATAGAATGACTTAGGTTGGAAGGGGCCTTAGAGATCATCTAATCCAACCTCCTTGCCATGGCCAGGGACACCTTTCAACTAGACTAGGTTGCTCAAAGGCTCATCCAACCTGGCCTTAAACTCCTCCAGGGAGGGGGCATCCACACCTTCTCTGGGCAATCTATTCCAGAGTCTCACCACCCTCGTACTGCAGAACTTCTTCCTAAGATCTAGTCTAAACCTACTCTCCTTCAGTTTAAAACCATTTCGCCTTGTCCTGTTGCTGGACACTACTGTGAAAAGTCACTTCCAGCCTTCCTGCAGGTTCCCTTCAGGTACTGGAAGGCAGTTACAAGGTTCCTCCCAGAGTCTTCTTTAAGCTGAACAATCCCAGTGCCCTCAGCCTATCCTCATAGCAGAGATGCTCCAGCTCCTGGATTCTCTTTGTGGCCCTCCTCTGGACTTGTTCCAACAGATCTATGTCCCTTTTATGGTGGGGACACCAGATCTGGATGCGGTATTTAAGGTGGGGTCTCAGAAGAGCAAAGTGAAGGGGGAGACTCACCTCTCTTGATCTGCTGGCCACACCCCTCTTGATGCATCCCAGGATGCAGTTGGCTTTCTGGGCTGTGTGAGTGCACTGCTGGCTCATGTTGAGCTTCTTGTCAATCAGCACTGCCAAGGTCTTCTCCACAGGGCTACTCTCAGCCAGCTCTGTACCCAGTTTGTAATTGTGCCTGGGATTGGCCTTACCCAGGTGCAGGACCTTTGACTTGTAGAACCTCATGCAGTTTGCATTGGCCTATTTCTCAAGCTTGTCAGGGTCCCTCTGGATGTCCTCCCTTCCCTGAAGTGACTCCACCACACCACACACCTTAGTGTCATCACAAACTTGCTGAGGGTGCACTCAACATCACCATTCTTATGGCTGACAAAGATGTTAAAAATCTCAAAGGAATTGCAAAGGATAATCTGAAAGATGTTCAATGATGGATTGTTTCTGACAGTAGCTAGCAAAACTGCCACAAGTCCCATTTATAGTGGGAATACGCTGTGTAATGGGAAAGTCACCTATAGCACTACAATATGAGTTGTCACAATATGTATCTATTGTTGTAAAAGGCTTGAGCAGATTTTGCCACCACAGCAGTTTAATACCTCATCAATATTTTCACCATCAGATAATTGGGATTCTTCCAAATAGGGAATTGTATAACTGAAAAATCCAATACAGAGAATCAGAGTTAAATGTATTGCTGGATTATACAGATTAAGTTGCAGCACTTTTGTAGCACCTGAAATATAGCATCACTGAAGTAAAAGACATAATACACACTTGGGTTTTGACTGGTTTAGATCACTTAAAGAATTAAATACACTGATCCATGGTAGTAGCTGGTCTAGTTTTAACCTGACCCATCATCAGGAATAGCGTCCAAATATATAGATTTGACACGAAATTATGATTCTACACTTGTGTTTGAGTGGTGGGAGCTTCTGTTCAGTCAGTGAAATAATTGCATATGGAACGAACAAATCGACTCAGTACATTTCACTGGTAGAATGGCAAGAATCTACTGAAGCCATTAGAGATGCTTAGGATTCAGCTAATAGTGTGACATGGCTGCTCTGCTAGCTATCTGAATTTGAAAGAGGTTGAAAAGTATATAATGAATATCCCAAAATGATACTGAGATAACACTGATAGGAATCTAGATTAATTACTTTTTTCTTTCCTCTAGGTAGGGGAAAATAATTTGTATATTGTATCCTAAATGGGGATTCATGTCTTATCTATTAAATAGTCTGCATAAGGGGATGCAAACAGATCTCCAGTCTATGTACTTAGATGGCTCGGTATGAGCCTGCTGTAGTCTCAAAGACCTACAGTCATATTAGCACAAAAGTTATTTAGATACAGGTTTTCTAATAGTCTTTTTTGTTCGTAGAGTGTCACATTTGCTGGGACATTAACTGTAGAGTGTCACAGTAACTTGTCTACATGACTGTAGAGTGTCAAATTAGCCAGGACTGCTGATAAATGATGAAAAGTGTCTTGGTGAACCCTTCCATAAGCTTCCTCAGTACCTCTGAGTGTATCCCACCCTGCCACACAGACTGCTGTGTGTCTAAGTGGTGTAGTAATTCATTGACCATATTTCCTTTTGGATTATGTGGGTTTCATTCTGCTCTCTGTCTCTGTCTTCCAGCTCATGGGGCTGGGTACCTCAAGAACAACTGGTCTGACTACTAAAGACCGAGGCAAAGAATGCTCTGAGTATTTCAGCCTTTCCCTCATCCTTAGTTACTACATTTTCCCCCAGCATCCAACAGAGGATGAAGATTATCTTTAGCCTTCCTTTTGTAGTTAATGTAATTGTAGAATTTTATTTTTTTTTTAATGGCAGTAGCCAGATTAAGTTCTAGCTGGGCTTTGGTTCTAATTTTCTCCCTGCATAGACTCACAAATCTTTGTAGTCTTCCTGAGTAGCCTGCCCCTTCTCCCATAGGCCACAAACTCCCCTTTTTTTCTTGAGTTCCAACCAAAGTTTAGCCAGACTGGTCTTCTTCCCCATCTTGTCTTATGGCACACCAGAGCTGTCTGCTCCTACCCCTAAAAGATTGCCATCTTGAAGAATCTCCAGCCTTCCTGGACTGACTCCCAAAAGACTCTGTCAACTAGTCTTCTAAACAGGCCCCCAAGCATGCTTTCCAGACGTCTAGGGTGGTAGTTCTAGTGACTCCGCCTCCTTACTTCCCCAAGAATTGAAAACTCTGTCATTTCATGATTACTATGCCCAAGATGGCCTCCAACATTTACATCATCCACAAGTCCTTCTCTGTTTGTCAAAAAAACAGATACTGAGGGGCACCTTCCCTAGTTGTCTTACTCAGCAGCTGTGTCAGGAAGTTATCTTCTACCCACTCCAGGAACCTCCTAGCATGTTTCTTCTCTGCTCTACTTTATTTCCAGCAGACATCTGGTAAGTTGAAGTCCGCCACAAGAGCAAGGCCTAGTGATTGTGAGACTCCTCCCAGATGTTTGTAGAATATTTCACCTGCCTCTTGATCCTGGTTGAGCAGTCTGTAACAGATTCTCACCATATCTGCCCTGTTGACCTTCCCCCTGATTCTTACCCCTAAATACTCAATGCTATCATCACCATCATCAAGCTCAAGACAAATAAAGCACTTCCTAACATACAGGACCACCTCTCCTTCCTTGCCTAGTCCTTCTGGAGACTTTATAGCCATCCAGCGTAGTATTCCAGTTGTGTAAATCACCCCACCATGTTCCTGTGATGGCAACTATATCATAGTTTTCCTGCTATACAATGGCTTCGATCTCCTGTTTGCTGTCCATGTTGCATGCATTGGTGTAGATGCACTTCAGTTGGGCTATAGAACCCACCACCTTTTTGTGGGGAGAAGACCTAATTCCTACCTGATCATTGCCAGGCACTTCCACGATTTCTTGTCCATCAATATCCCCTGTGTTTTTGTTATTGCATGGCACTCTGTTCCCTACCTACACTGGTATGGCAGACTGAAGGACCTCACTAGCAAGCCATCCAACAAGCATTGATGTTACACTCCCAGGGTTATCTCTAGCAAGCCAGGTTTTATCCCATTTCCCCTTCAAATCTAGCTGAAAGCTCTTTTAGTGAGCTCTGTCAACTCCTGTGCAAATATCTTTTTCCCCTCTTTAATACAGGTATACCCTGCCTGTTGCCAGAAGGCCTGGTGTTGTGTAAACCAGCCCATGATCAAGAAACCCAAAGTCCTACCAATCTGATGGGTCTTCCTGGTTTTTCCTTTGTTATTCCCTGCCACAGGAGGGACAGAGAAGAACACTACTTGTGCTCCTGATCACTTGGCATATGTTCCTGGCATGTGAAAAATTGTAACCATACTAAAAGATATTTGTTCTTATAACTGAGATTTCTGATCAGTTTGGTATAACCGTCAAGACTTTCTAAATTCTTTTGTAAACAAAGACTTTTTAAATCTTTTAAGTAGTGGCACTCTGATAATGTCCTGTAAAATACTGGTAAGGAAATGGTAAATTTCTAGAATAATTAAGGTTATAAAGAAGGCATGACAAAACCTTGTGGTTGGATCTTAAAGGACTTCTTGTTTTCTAAATTTCCAGGTCGTACCTGAAAATGTCCTGTTAGCATAGCATCTGCTGAGATCACTCTTTAAATATTTAAAGCACATTTTTGTACATATTCTTTTCTTTACAGTCACATATCAGCTCATTCTTGATAATCAGTCTATTGAGGTTTAAAAGTAATTTCTTTTGAAGTTCTGAATGCTGGTCTGAAGGAAAGTATTATAGTTTCCTTTTATGTATATGAACAATGGTGAACCAAGATATCCACTACAGATAAAAATAGTCCATTAATAACAGTAATACAGAGCACTTATATGAGACTTACTATCTGCAAAGCAATTTACAAACAATAACCAATTAATCTTCTCTAGTTACTCAGTGTAATCCATTCATTATGTAATGGAACCCAAATCTTCAATGCAATAGCAAAGTTTCTAACAGTATACCTGAGGCTACCATTTGCACCTGAAACTCTCATTTTACTGACAGCTATGGTGACCGAGCAGAAGCGTGTTAGGGCAATTGCTTTGAGCTAGACTGTGTAAAGCTTTACTCTCAGTGATTTCAATCCTTAAAGCAACAGGTTCCTGATCCTGACTGACAATGGCTCTTATCATAATAGCCAAATTAATAATAATGAAAGGAAATCTCCAAATTGAAACTTCAAGGTACTTCAGGGAAAAAAAAAAAAAAAAAGACAAAAACAAGACTGAAGGAAAATGTATAATTATTCTATACTTTAAAAAAGATCTCCACAAAATAATATGCATGATACCTATCTGCTATAAGTTAGTGCCAGAAGATTTTTTAAAATATCTATGGAATCCTAATCAGAGAGGCTATTGCCATGTTCCTCTGATTCAATCATGTTTTTCACATTATTATGTGACCTGAACATAAATGTACAGTTTTATGATGAACTAACTCTTAAACAAGCCAAGGGTAAACAGCATTATAAATGCTGATCTGCGTAACTTCTGTGGCCTTTACAACACTGTTCTGTCCTCTGTACAGGGAAGTGGTTTCCAACATTGTCCTCTGAACAGGAGTTAACGAGTATGGCGTTATGTTTCCATTTCCTAACTTCAGCCCTCAGGGCTGGGAAGATTGTTTCTCAATGATCCTAGTTCAGTCTTGCAGAAAAATAGGTAGTACGACTATCTAGTCAGGATTCAGTTGCCTCAAAAAGAGGTACCTAAAGTCCATTGTGATGGTATCTACTCCATCTGCCCAAGGCCAAAGATATGGTATAGGATGCCCAGGACATCTGCCATACCTTCCCAGTGCAGCAGATGGGGCCCAGATAGCATACTGCCTCAGCCTCTAAAATGGCACTTTCTACTGCTCAGGGAAATGAATACCTTCTAGTCTGTACCTCATGGCAGATGCATCCGGTGAACCTCTTGTGCACCAACGAGACAGAGGAATGCCTCCATGGGTGCTCCTCAGAGCCTCCATGAGACTCTGAGTTTCATATGAATTTTCTAACGCTTCAGAAAGAGTAGCTGATCTCCGTATTATACATTTGTCACAGCTGCATATGCAGTATCTTACTTTTCATTTTTTAAATTGTCTAATATTTGTCCAAAAAGTTTATCTGTGCAATCTGTTCTAATTACTGCTAGCAATTTTTTGTGACCTTATAAGTAAGTATAATCCCATTACTTTTCCAAATTGTGGGAACATGGTTTATCTCATGATATAATGTCTGTACATGCAGCAAGCTCATCTTTTATTCTCTTACACAATGACTTCTTTCCCAATTATTTCAGTTACCCAACCCCTCTTGTCAATGCATTCCCTCAGTGCTGAAGGAAAAAAAAAAAAAAAGCCAATTCAAAGGCTTCCTCATTGTCCTGCAAAGTTATTCTTTTAGCTGGAGGTTTATATAGGAAGAGAGCAATGTATCCCTTAGCTACATTCCATAGTTTGTGCTCATTATCACTTGGAGGCAGCCTTGGCTCCAGAATACTCAGCATTCTTTGTCTAGATCAACAAACCATTTAAAGCAGAGCAGTTAACAGCTGAAAGACCATGTTGCATTGTATGCGGTAGTTTAGGCCTGAGAGAGTAGAAAAAATTCTCAGTTGGTTTCCACACTTCTATTAATGGGTCTCTTAACAAAAAACGTTGCAACTTCTCATCTCTGGTTGTCACAAATAAAGTGACTTCCAGAAATCATAATCGAAAATGTAAACCAAATTTACTACATGACATAGGGATTAAAAATTCTGAAGTTAACGGTTATTTAAATGTTAGTAAGGATCTTGTTGTCAAAAGAAGGGAATAAGTATTTTGTGGTAATTTTCCTGTTTGCCGTAACATAAAGTAAATATTAAGAAAAAAATACACAACACCTCTATACAGTTTATGTGCTTTCCATTGAATCTGTCACCCACTCTGTTGACAGATTACTTCATCTTTATCAGATTACATTGGACAAATGCATCTTGATGCAATCCAGTCTTTTTTTTTTTTTTTTTTCTGTGTGGTTTTCTAACAAACTTACTATCAGATGCTTTTATTTAGGGGTTTTAGTTTAAAAAAAAAAAAATTACAAAAGTTAATTGATATTTCATATTTATCTATTGCTGAGGAGCAGGATTCATGCTGATTCCATTCTGTGTATGCATTTTTAAATATATTCCCATTGAAAAAAAAATACAACAGAACATACAATACAATAACAGAATTAGCACTGGTTTCAGGGTTAAGGCTCCTAAACACACCCCTTAAAACTTGACATCTTACTCATATAACAAATATTTCTGTTTTATTTCAGAACCTTGTATAAACAATTAATCCATGTTGAATTTAATTTATATATATACATCCTTTGAATTTTGCAAAACAAATTATGTCTTTAAAAAAATTGAGGAATGTTATGCTCATTATGAAATTCATTCTTGACTCAATATATTGAGTCTACCATCTCAGTTGTCAGTTACTGTTGCGTTGTATCTCTGTTTTCCTAATAAAATGTCTCTCGCTTCCCTTTGAATGGTACATACACAAATTTTTCCCAAACTCACTGGAATAGTGCTATAGAATATCAGCATGGTCTAAATATTTATAAAGTGTATAGTAATAATTCTGAAATATATCGTTTAGTATAGAATGATAACCATTGGATAGGTTTACAAAACCAGCTTTCTCAACTCTGCAACTAACATTCCTTACGAAACACCATACAGCTTTTCCAAGAGGCACCAGTAACATGCAGGGTTCAATTCAGTGACCCACACTATGACAACCTGTAGCATCAGAAACACTCCGGGTATTAAAGGCACTCATGTAAGTTAGCAGGTATAATACAAGACCTATAGAAGATCTTTGCCCTTTGGAGCAGTGGCTAGAGTCCAAGAGAAATAGGTTAACATGCCCCAAAAGGCTTCTGTAGATGCCTGGTTTGGGTATCTGAACTGATCCTAGATCTCCATTAATCAACAGAAGATACTCAGCTGTTTCATTTTCAAACCATTTTCCATCCTTAGCATTTACTTTCATGACATAGTACAGAGGTACTGAGAGAGACTGCCTCCCAATTCTGCTGGGATATAGTTCTGCATGAACCAACTACAAGGTATTTTTATTTAGAGGTGATTGAGGAGCCAAAGCTATCTAACCCAAGGACAGATTTTTTTTTTTTTTTTTTCTCTCTCTCTCTCTCTCCCCATGTATTCTGGTGATATATCAGAGGGATGGTGTATAACCTGATTTAAAAGACTGTCATGTTGCATAAAATAAATGTATTTGGTAGTTTTTAAGACTACATAGCTGCTTATACTTTTGCACACTCAAACCTGCTGTGAAATAAGCTTGATCAGGCTGATATTATGCCTCCTTTTGTTCACTCTAAAATGGTGTTAGGCCTTTTAATCATTATGTTGCTCTTGGTTCCTGCTTTGTCATATGCTGTGTTCCTCTACCATCATTTATACCCTTGAGGGGTTATTGATTTATGTACTCATATAATTAGAATATAGTTTACAGTCTATAGGTTAACCTTTACTCTTTATATAGTCTGTATGAGCAGAATTAGAAACTGGGCTGACTCTATATGATCCTGGCTATTATTCGACCTGATGACACATTCAGTGAAATTTTAATTCATAAGTGTGTATATGTCTGTATATTCCATTTAATTATTTATAACTATGAATACCTAAAAAGACTTTAGCATCTTTTTTTTATTGCTATTAAGAAGGAAGGAAGGGAAAAATGAAAGAAGGGAAGAAGGGAAGGAAGGAGGGAAGGAAAAAATGAAGGAAGGAGGGAAGAAAGAAAAGGTCATTTGCTGTTTCACATCCATCTGAATGTAGTAATACATCTAATCAATGTAACTGCGTTTGAAAATGGTAAATATATGTCTACAATTGACCATCATGTTTACCTCTTGGAGTTTCATAACAAACCTGTGTATTAATACTGTTTACTTTGTGAAATAGTTTCTGTTACTTTTTTCTCCCTTCCCTTCCCTTCCC
>NW_008622461.1:3177-22382 GCF_000691845.1 Merops nubicus | reverse complement strand
AGGATTCTATGTTTCTATGATTCTATATAAATTGTCCAGAAGATTGTAATTAGGAATTGTTAAAATTTTCAACAAGACAGCTGTAAATACTGATGAAAAGGAAATGTTTGGTTATAAATATGTAATGATCATTAACAAAATGATCATATGGAATTTGAGATTTGTACTTGAAGTGGTGTCCCTGAGCATTATAATTGCATTGAAATTCTAGCCCCCAGGTAAATAAGAACTGACACAGCAATTGTCATATATGAGGAAAAGAGGCACTGAGTTCTTAAAAATTCACGATATAAACATGTTAATATGGTTTTGATGTAAATAGAAGGAAAATCTATTAATACTAGAAAACAATGAGGTGCAGGCTATGATGTAATTCTGAAGAGACATAAAGTATGTAGCACATATGAATTAGAATCATAGAATCATAGAATCCTTTAGGTTGGAAGGGACGTCCAAGATCATCGAGTCCAACCATTAAGCCATTAGGGCTCTAAAGTCTTCTGCTAAAACAGATCAGAATCTGTCAGGGTTGGAAGGGACCACAAGGGTCACCCAGTTCCAACCCCTCTGCCATGAGCAGGGACACCTCCCACTAGATCAGGCTGCCCAGAGCCTCATCCAGCCTGGCCTTAAAGACCCCCAGGGATGGGGCCTCAATTATTAGAGCTCAAACCAAACAAACATTTATAAATAAGATTCTTGGAAAAGGAATTCAATCTTCAAGTAAGACAATTCTCACTTTTTAATATATTTTGTATGTATATGAGGTCTTTATTTCCAGTAAGAGAAAGCTAACAAAGAAAAATGTAAGAAAAAAATAGTACATGTAGAAAAAACAAAACAAAACAAAACAAAACAACAACTTATTCACTAATTTTAAATTAAAAATAAAATAAAAAAAAAAGTGGGAGATAAAAAAAGAGAAAAGTTAAAGCCAATGTTTTAGTCTTTTGAACAACAAAAAAATTCAAGATTAAGTCAAACCAGAAATAAAAGTTAGGAAAGGGACAGAGCCAGTAGCACTAGCAAGGATTACTACTGATACTATCTCAGCCATGAGAATATAGCGAGGATTCCATTTCAATAATTAAACATGAACTCACTCAGTGATGAACAATAGTATTCTGATAGCCTTGTTCACAAGGCTCAATGAGTTATCTCCAAAGTTAATGCCACACTTCAAAGAGGAATGCACTACTCCACGTAAATAAATTGGTCAGAATGTGATAGGTCAATAGTAGAGATGACTTCTCTGTAAAAAACATTAAGTTTTGGAAAAAAAAACCAACTATGTTCACTGATAGAATTTTAAGGAATGGGAACATTCAGATAACATAGAAAGCAATTAAGACTATTTCAATTGTTTTTCACCACACTTCAATCACACCTTGTGTAAGAGTTTAATTTATTTTTTTTTATGCAATATATATAACTTAATTTAATAACTTAATAAAGGAAAAAAAAAACCATAATGCTGTAATCATAATGAATTAAAATAGTTTTGTTTTTTTTTTTTTTTCAGAGAAAATAAAGATGGAGATTATAAACTAGTCAAAATCTATTATCCTACTTTTTTAATATGTTGCCATGGTGATTTTAATCTTGCTGTAAACCTACAAAAAGCTACATAAAATTTTGTCCTCATTCTTCAGTTCTGAGTCATAAAACTATTCAATTGACTTTCATTTACTGAGATTATTTCAGTGTATGCTACTGAGTCCACTAGAAGTGGTTTTATCTCATCTAAATTTAGATGAGGAAAATTAAAATGGTTTAACTTCAGCTGTTCTCTGCATCACTTAAGGGGAGAAATATAAATTTCTCAAAGACAAGTCAGCCTACTTAATTTTTTTTTTTCCTTGGGTTGGATGGAAAGGTTTCATTTAGATCTAATGAGCTAGACCTTAGATTGATGCCTTAGATGAAATGAATCAAAATTAAATGATTTAAGGAAAAAAAGTAGCTGTGAAACTGATTTGATTTAAATCAAAATTTTCACACACATTTTAATTGTATTATACTGAACATTAAAACCAACAAAAACAGCATTTGACTTCACTTTTCTGAAATATGTAATGGAATAACAAGCTAAGATATACTGTTGTACAGCAGAAGGACAAACAGTGTCTGAATCTATTTAGGCATGTATTTCTGCATGGGATTTTTTTTTTTAATTATTAACTGGTGCAATATTTTAAAGTTAAAGGAAAATATTTCTGCCTAAAAAAGCTGTCAGAGGAAAAGTTTAAAAAGAATATTTTTAATAGACATCTATATTTTTGTCAATATTTGTATTAAAAGTTAAACAGTTCGTTTTCTGGTGTGCACATATAAATGCTTGAGATGAGGTTGTTGAAGGCTTCGGAAGGCTCTTCACTTCTATCTTCTTGTCCCTTCTTTTAGAAATAAATATTGTGATTTACACTACTCTTCTTGGCTGATATAATTTATGTTTAACAATGCCAAAAACTGCTGATGATAGCTTTATTACCTAGATCTCATGCTTTTGTTAGTAGCAATGTTTGCAAGACGAGAATTGTACAGTCAGGAGAACATCAGGAAATGCGGTGGATCTACAAAGATTATTTTTAATTAGTTTTTAAAATTCAGCTTCATATTGGTGTATATGCAAGTTTTAACTCTTTGCAGAAAGTTATTAGAAGTATCTCACACTGTTAGAATCTTAACATTTGCAAGGGCTTCAATGACCTATGAAGCCACGAAGAAGTGAATAAAGGCATTCTATGGTAGACTCTTTATGATGTGCTGCTACTTATGGAACTGGGATTACAAATTACAGCCTTAAGGTCTGAAAAGTTCTATTGTTTACCTGACTAAAGGCAAGTAGATTCTAAGAGATGGAGATTTTGAAAGGAATAAATACATTTGTATTTTCTCTAGGAACCATATTTTGAAAATACAGGTCATCCCAAATTTCAGGTAGTTAGTTGTATGCTTCTATTTCCTGCAGAGATTACTTATTTTAAAAAAACTTATGGAAACTTTTTTAAAAAAACTTTTTATGGAAAAACTTATAATTAGCTGACAGATGAAGAAACAATGAATTTTTTAATGTTCACAGATAACACTAGTTTATGAAATTAGATACATCAGTTGGGGAGAATGAAGTTCAAAAGATACCATACATCCAAGATAAATATTTATTACTATTGTTTTTATTGATCTCTGGAAAGCAAATTTAATTATTCTATAAGATGTAAGTTTTGAAACCTGTTATTCTTCTTTTTGATATATTAACTTCCTTTTGATTGAAGTCTGTTAGTTTCTTCACCATCTAAACTGCAGAATCTGAAGAATTTAGATTCATCTGAAGAATAAATCTGAAGAATTTGGGTCCATCACTAGAAGAAAGACATTGAGGTGCTGGAATGGTTCCAAAGAAGGGCAACAAAGCCAGTAAAGGGTCAAGGGCACAAGTCTTTTGAGGAGTGGCTGATGAAACTGGAGTTGTTTAGTCTGGAGAAGAGGAGACTGAGGAAAGGCCTTATTGCTTTCTACAGCTACCTGAAAGAAGGTTGTAGGGAGGTGGATGTCTGTCTCTTCTCCCAAGTAACAAGAGATCAGACAAGAGGAGATGGCCTAAAGTTGCACAAGGAAAGTTTGTTTGGATATTAGGACAAATTTATTCACTGAAAGGCTTATCAAGGACTGGAACAGGCTGCCCAAGGAAGTGGTTGATTCACCACCCATTTAAAAGACTATAGATACGGTTATAGGGACATGGTTTAGTGGTGGACTTGGCAGTGTTAGGTTAACAGACTGAAAGATCTTAAAGTTTTTTTTTTCCAACCTAAACGATTCTCTTATATTATTCTATGTGCTTTAAGCTACTCCTTCTGGTTTTGACTTCCTAAATCTGCATTGTCAATGTGCATTCTCTCACATATCCCAATAGCCGTTATATTAAATTAATTCTGAAGGAAGCAAGGTAAAATTTATGGTTTTATAAAATTAAATCTGGGTTGATATAAATTATGGACAATATTCTTCCAAAATCTATTTACTTTTTGAGAGTTTTACCTTTGTAAAAGTTTAAATTTATTGTTCAATTAATCGTTAGTTAAAGCAGAACAGTAAAAATTAAGATGTTCAATGTGCAAATAATAATAGTTGTAATAGGCAGAATACAGTCTTATTGTCATTGCCATCAAACCTCATGCTTGTTCTGAAAATCCAGTTGTTTTTGTATGCTCATTCATATGAGAACACTTACAAATATGATTGTCCCCCTTACAAACAAGTGTTGCAATGCCTTCTCTTCCGAGTTATATGTGGGTATAAATAAGGCCTATATATTGTTCAGACACAATATACATAATTATATACATACTTAGTTATAAATCAAAAACATAAAGATTGAAAGCATAGTAATGAACTAAAAAAACCCCAACAAACAGTAAAACACAAGCGGTTGCTAAAAACACAGTTAGGTTTCATCTGAAATTATAATTTAATTTTTCACATCTTTCTTGTTAACACATAGCTATTTCAGTGGAATTTCACTACTTCAGGCTTCACATATAAGAAAACTAATAAATATTGAGAGTAAAGATTGATTTACAATTTAGACATGTTAAAATAATCTTGAAATAAAATGTTGGAAAAAATAAATTTGAAAAGATATTCCTCTTTGCATTATTGCATCTGTTTAAGCTTATACAATATAACACTAGAATACAAATTTGTGTGTTTTTTTCAATGAGGGTTTACTTAGGCCACTGATATTTACTTTTATTATTCTGTAAGGACTCTTATTTTGGAAGCCAGAAACAAGATAATGTAGACTGAAGAAAAAGATGCATGTATTTGACACAGGCAAGTGCAGTGATTTAAGTAGAGTTCTGAGACAGCTGTTCTTGAAAATAATAGTAACAACTGAGGGAATTAAATATATTATAAAGACATACCTCCTTATGTGAAACTTTTATTTCTTGGACAGTTGACAAAAAACACAACTAAATCATGCACATCCATCTATTCATATATATAGCCAAACATTACCAATCAATTGTTTTACTGAGTTTTGCAATTTTGCAACTGAAAATATCGATGAAAGAAAGAAGAGTGGCAATAAGCATTTTGCTAGATATAAACACTACAAAATCTTTCGTTACTGTTGAAATAACAGACTGAATATAATTTGATTGCTAAATCACAGTTTAAGTCTGTTTGTGTAAGTAATAATGAAGTACATTAAAACGTTTGTAGATTAATATAAAACTATTGGTTTTCCTCTCTTTTCTCTCCATTGGGTGGCTATATTATGTCTGGGAATAAAAAAATTTAAATGGAGCTGGTTCTGGGAGCCAAATACAAAAATCAGATAAGTGGCTGTGATTGTTGAGGTATTATTCAAACCACTCCAAATCAGGATTACATTCAACTCATTTTTCACTATAATGCTTGCAGTATTGAACAATCAAAACCCACAGTCAAGCACCATGAAGTTTAAAACAATTCACAACTTACATCTTACAATTTCTTTTTGCTCCTGAAAATGGTTGTGCCTTTGGTTAAGCTTCCTTTGGAACTATGAGGTTTATATACTCAACAGCAAAATCAACAAAAACAAAAGCAGAAGCTCCTGAGGAAATAGAGGACAAGAAGGTGAGGGATGTAATACAGGCATCAAACACTGTCAGAATTGGTTGCTCAGCATGAGGATGACCAAAGGTTGATGCGACAATAGCTGCAGTTCTCAGCTGTGGTCTGCAGGGACCTGACAAGCGTTCTCGTGTTGTCTTCTGCTTCTTTTTCTTCCTGGGAAGAGAAGACATGCAAAACCAACTGAAGAATATGAAGAGGAGTCTGGCCAAGGTTCCCAAATCTCTGAAGCAAGGAAAACTAAGGCTTCAGGAGTGTAGTTTGTATCTTAAAGCCAAAGTGTTAGATTTTGTAATTTTTGTAATTGTATTTATCTAAATATGTTTCTATAATATAATTTCTCCCACCAGATCCTGGTATGATAAGTAATTAGATACAGCAGAATGGACAGTTTAATTTATCTGTCATTCCAAGTACAAATGAAAATGCTTCTATGTCATGCATAGTAGTACATAATGTAATCTAACTAAAACCCCCAGTTATGCCAGTTGCTTGACCACATTCCTAATATGCAAAAAAAAAAGATGCCAGTTGGTCTTCTGCCAAAATAAATCATTCACAAAGGATACCACAATTGATAAGATGATAAAAAAAAAAAAAAAAATGATCTCTGAGGAACAATCATTTTTATGAGAAAAGAAATCAGTTTATGAGAAAAGACTGTGAGGAACACGTTAGGTTTGTGATACATTCAATGTCTTAATAAGGACAACAGTGAAAACTAGCTCTTATATGTTTTATTTGTTTCATTCATATAGTTCAATCTGAAAGACATTAATTCTCTGTTTTCTCAAAGGTATGAGTTCTGCAACATTACTGGGTACCAAAACAATTTGTTAATTGGAGTATTAACATGATTTTAACTCATTCACTATGCATATGTCTATTAGTACAAGAAATGGTGTAAAATTACCATGAGATAATATAACAGCAGTAAAAGGTTAGTGAATGTGACTGACAGTTAATCACCAAAATATACCCCAATCAGTTTTCATTTTTCTTGGAGTAGCTAAGATGACCATCCGACTTAAGAACTGCAAACAATTTTGAAAGAAATAAATAGGACAGGATTCTCTGAGACAGAAACGGTAGAAAATTGCTATGTTTGGAGAATGGTCTATATATTTTTTAGCTTAATTACAAATCTGTACTTAGAGCAGATGTGTATGTGTATATACACGTCTTACACATATCAAGATAACAGTATTAATAGTATCATATTTTGTATTTGTGAAGAAATAATGTAAAACAAAAATTAAGTGGATTAGTAAAGAACTTATGTTCTTTTTCAGGTTTTCCGTATTTTTTATTTTAAACACTGTCTCTCGGTTGAAGTTAGGCAAGTGCAATTTTATTCCTAACAGACATACTAATTACAGTATAATTCAAAACAAAATATTCATTTAGACACAGGAGTTTTCTTCATTTATTTTTTTCCCTTTGTGTTAAATTCCATACTAACATAACCTGATCTTTTTTTTTTCCTTATTTTGATTCTCTGTCTCTTTCTTATTTTATTAGGTGATTTCAGTTTTAAGTAAAATCTTTGTATCTTAAATTGTAACCAAAATGTATTACTTTGAGATCTGTTTCTGTGGATTCGCTTGTTTCCTAGCTGAGATCCAGGGACAAGGACTGAGGAGCTCATATAATGGAGGGTTTTATCACTATGCTATTTTCTCATTACCGTTTCTGTTGGCACTTCTAGGTATGAATAAATTTCATGGTAACTGTGCAATTACATATAAATGCAGTCCCTCCTGAATCACAAGATTGCTCTCCTCAACCTCAGGTATTATCCTGTATCTACATTCTTACAACAACTTATATTTGAGAGTCATCAACAGTTCAGTATACACATTTTTCTCACCATTATTATAAACTAAAGTTTAACTAAAACAATTCTATGCAATAGTTAATTGTCTGCTAGGCACAGCTCTTACAAACTAAGGTCAGCTTAGACCAATAAAATGTTAGTGGCCTTTTGCTGATATTGGCAGGAATCATATTTCCTACATGGTATGATGCCAGAATAGGAAATGAAATTGAACAAAGTTTTCTTAGTGCATTCATTATTATTTTTCCCAGTTTTTCCAATTATTCATATATACTTATTATCTGCATAATAACCCTGTCAAGTATGTTCTGTATGTCCCTTCCAAATTCCCTTTCCTTTTTATAGAGGCAATATGTTAGAAAGAAGGAGACAAAAGAGAATCAAAATCACAAAATAAAAATCCTAAAATCATATTATTATGTCACAGTAGAATGTCATAACATCATAATGGTGCTATTGCTCTACAAATAATACTACAGTGTCAAGGCTATGTTAAGGTGTTAAGCCCAAAGAATAACTAATAAAACAAGATCAGACCCTATTTATCAAAATAAACTTAATCCATGAAATTAATAAAAATTAGATACTTTTGGTCCAGATTTGAATATGGTCACAAGATGGAGTGTTATTCTGATCCTTACTCAGTTTTCACTGAAGATAATGGGAGATTTTTTTACCTCATTTCAGTAAGCTTCAGATAAGATTTAGTGTATAATTACACTAGTACATCACAGTATGTTGTAAAGTGTCACAGTGTTAAAATCATGTTCATTGACTTGGGATAAGTTATTAAAGAAGATTATTTTGCTAAATTTTATAATGAAAGAAATAAGCTAACAACATAATGTTACATGTTTGTGAGTGATTTTTTTTTTTTTATTATTTAGATTTAAACCCTGAATTTTCAACTGTGTCCATTTTAAGAAACGGAATGAAATCATCATTTATTGAAACTGTCAGACTAATAACACTAGAAGCACATATTATGTGGCAGCACTGTCAGATCCTTGACTCTTATATTCTAAAGAACCTCACCTCTATTAGATATCGCCCAGTGAAGTATGATCATTTTGTATTCATAATCATTCCTGTTAGGTTGGGGTTTTTTACATAGTATTTTTATTTTATTTTCCAGCCTGTTGAACAGTGTTCTAAGTCATCTCTCATGTGAAGCACTCATGCTATGTATTAGGAGGGCAGTGGAGCAAAAGTGACAGTTTAGGGTATATGGTACTCCCATAAAATGATCAAAACAATAGCAAATATTATGTTTGAACTAAACTTGAAATGATGGCATGAATAATAAAATACTCATAGCTAACACTCTTGTCCAGACTGTTGAATAAGTTACTCATTATAATAGATAATCAGAGAATGATACTAAGAATATAATAATAAACACGGCTGCCACATTTAGGATTACACAATAAGATTGACAGAGAAAAGCTATAAATTAAAAATTCTCATAGTATTTTCCTAAAATGTTTTTGCTTTCACTGATGTGACCACCTGAGTGGACAAGGGAAGAGCTATGGATGCCATTTATCTGGACTTCTGTAAAGCTTTTAACTCGGTCCCCTGCAATATCCTTCTCTCTAAATTTGAGACATATGGATTTGATGGGTGAACTGTTCAGTGGATAAGAAATTGGTTGGATAGTCACATCCAGAGCGTAACGGTCAACAGCTCAATGTCCAGAAGGAGACTGGTGACAAGTGTTGACCGTCAGGGGTCTGTAATGGGACCAGTGCTGTTTAATATCTTCATCAATGACATAATGGGATCAAGTGCACCCTCAGCAAGTTCACAGATGATAAAAAGCTGAGTGATGCAATTTACATGCCTGAGGGATGTCATGCCATCCAGAGGGACCTTTACAAGCTGGAGAAGTGGCCCTGTGTGAATATTATGAGGTTCAATAAGGCCAAATGCAAGTTCCTGCACTTGGGTAGCTCCCAGAATCAATATGGGCTAGGGGATGAAGGGATTGAAAAGAGCCCTCTGGAGAAGGACTCTGGGGTTTCTGGTAGATGAAAAGCTGGATATGAGCCAGCAGTGTGCACTTGCAGCCCAGAAAGCCAATTGTGTCCGGGGCTGCATCTAAAGAAGCGTGGCCAGCAGGTTGACGGTGTTGACTGCAGCTTCTATTACGCTGTCCTGGTGAGACCTCATTCGGAATACTGCATCCAGCTTTGGAGCCCTCATCAAAAGAACATGATCCTGCCTGAGCAGGTCCAGAGGAGGGCCACCAAACAATCAGAGGGATGGAACACTTGTCCTGTGGAGACAGGCTAGGAGAGTTGAGGTTATTAAGCCTGGAAAAGGCTCTGAAGAAACCATATTGCAGCCTTTAAGTACTAAAGGGGGGCCTATAAGAAAGATGTGAGCAGCCTTTTTAGCAGGGCCTGCTGCAAACAGACAAGGGCCAATGGTTTTAAACTAAAAGAGGGTAGATTTAGATTAGATGAAGGAAAGAATTTTTTTGAATGAAAGTGTTGAAATGCTGGAACAGGTTACCCAGAGAGCTGTTAGATGCCCCATCCCTGGAAATATTCAAGCTCATATTGGACAGGGCTCTGAGCAAGGTGATTTAGTTGAAGACGACCGAGTTCAATGCAGGGTGGTTGGACTAGATGACCTTGTAAGGTCCCTTTCAACCCACAGCATTCTATGATTCTTATGCAGAAGTAGGTAGGCATAAAGAATGAACAACTTCGGAACTTTATTGAGTGATTTAAAATGTGATATGAGGAAAAGATTTTAAAATTTCCAATGCATTGAGGTTTTATATTGGTTTTGCTTTAGCCAACAACTAGAGAATAGCGTGCATCTCAAACCAAAGTTGCACTTGTATGCAGGCACCAAAAATCCACGACGTTTGAGGATATTTTTTTTTAAACAAGAATCTGAAGGGAGCACTGATATGCATCTCTGTCAGTATAAGACACTAGCAAACTATACCGGAAAATAAAAAGTATTCCAGAAACAGATGAAAAAAAATTAAAAAGTGGCTGAAATAGAGGGAACGGATGAGGGCATAGGAACAAACAGAGAAAATAAATCTAAATTAAGTAATAACTAACAGCATTAGTTCAATAGACAAAAGGGCAAATGCAAAACAAGCCCAAACTCACAGACAAATTGTAAATACAGGCTATTTAAGTGAAAGCAAAAAAAGAAAAAGAAAATAATTTTAATAGAAGATGTAGATCATTCTTGACTACCACTTGATTCAGGTGAGATAAAGAAATCACAATAGATTACTCAATAGATTAAGATCTAAAAAATTAATAGAAGACAGAGTAAAGTGGTGCAGTAACATTGGACATATAAGGTTGTATAGAATTTAAAACATTTCGGAGTACAAAAGACTATAGAGTTTAGTCCAATACATATGTAAACAAATTTAATACTTTTATGGGTTGTTTGGCTGATATTGAGGGCAAATTTTGCCATGGACATAGAAAGAAGAAACAACTAAACTAACTAATAAGGTAGTAAAAACTGGTAACCAGAAAAGCTTAGACATATAGGAGTATAAAATCTCTGTTTCATGCTTGATGGGTGATAAGCCTATTACAGTTATAAACTTTCATGCTTCAGTGCATACAGCAGTCATTGAGGACTAGTATTTAGGAAGACACTTCTATGAACAGATTTTTTTAATTTTTTTTTTTAAAGGGATCTAGTAATGTTCGATATCAGAAACAAAATGGAAGTTTAGGCAAAACTGATCTGTCATATTACGTTATCTTGTGTAATCTTTTGACAGAGGATATTGATAAAATTTAAAGCAATTTTTGACAAATGTATTGTTGTAAAAAATTAATCTTCGTGAAAAAAAATATGCATTTTCATTATTGCAGTTTGCCCCACAGGGATGTTGTAGCACAACAGTGTAACTTTGCTAAGTAGTTTGGGTATCACATAAATTTACTTGATTTATTTATTTACTTACTGTTTGTGCAATGTTCAGGACTATTTCTATAGATAAAGAAAACTCTACTCAGCTAACTCTTTTCCAGGTCCATGATATTATACCTGAATAAAAGAAGAAACATAGCATCTAAGCAATTGATATCTTCTCAGGGAACAGACCTGCAATGCTCAGAAAGCTTCTATTAAGGAAAAAGGCATAGCTGTTTAACGGAAGAACATTTCTTTGAAAGTGTCTTCACTGGATTCCCCCCAACCCCTTTACTCTCTCATTTTTTAGTAAAATATCCATGACCTCAGAGCAGTTTAATCCATGTAGCTGACCTCACCACCAGTTTTTCAAAATACTGATCTTAGTCAACCTACAGTATGACTTATCTAAACTATGTAATCTTGAGGAAAACAAACAGACATTACATGCCTCAAACAAATATTTTGATCAAACAATAAATGTTCAGTGTGCATCATAGATTTGTTGTGATGTCAGACTTGTGCTCAATTTAAAAAACAAAACAAAAAAAAAAAAAAAACCAAAAAAAAACCCAAACAAAAACCCAAACAACTCCTAGCTATATGACAGAGCTTTTTAATATTAGCAGTAATGAATTTCTGTTGAGGCAGCTATAACTTTTTTCTGCTATCAAGCGATTTCCAGAGCATAAGTTCTATTTAAATGAAAACTATAGCAAACTTTCTTGGTTAATGAGATTCCATGTTAATCCCCCATGCTGCAAATCAATTATTTAAAGCCTTTCACAGCTAATGGATCATACAGTACTTTCTGATTAATGCCAACAAGCTAGTTTTAATGCAATGAAGCAATCAACAGTATTAACCACTCTGTTTCAATAATACTTTTCTGTGGTTAGCAAAGAAATACCACAATATTTTTAAAATTAAAATATTTTTACATTAGAAAAAAGCAGAACTCAAACTGCAGCATAGAATATGTACCTGTGCTTACTAGTCATAAAAAGCCATTATATATTGATTGAAAATTCTCCATTTCCAATTAAACAGTCAAATATCAATGCTTAGCGTTTTTCAGGAGAGCCTTTTCCACTGAAGCATGTATTACATGAACTGTTTCTCAGTGGTTGTTGATGGAATAAAGTTACTAGTATATATAGTATACTACATAATAGTAATATCAAGTGTTCTCTATAGACTACTAATACAATTTCACATAAATTTGCTTGTTTATTCTCAACTTATCTATGGTGCACTGTGGCAGATATTCTGCAATGGCATTGAAGGAGATTTTCTTGATGAATGTATGTAAGAATGAAACGCTGGGGTCTGAACCCCGAGCCCTGAATTAGGGTTGACATATGGGTGATTCCCACAGCCCTTCATACAGAGGTGGTGAGTTTGCCTTATAGCTTCCCCCCAGGGTGCGGCCGGCCCTGCAGGGAGAGCCATAAGGGAAATGAGCCCTGGGGGCCCCGCATTGAGTTGACAAAGGTCAGGTGTCTGCTTGGGGATAAAAGCTGGGACCACTTGCAGGAAGGGAGGAGTGTCTGTCTGTGAAGTGGATGCCCTTCGCTGAGGTTCCTGCTAAAGGAGAGATCTCCTGACTCTCCCTGGAGTTGGGCCCCAGTCAGTTCAGACCTTGGCGAGTGTGGGCTAGAGGGGTGGGAGCTGGCCATGTGGCCACCTTTATCTTATTTGTTCAACTTCCTGATCTGGCTGTTTCCCATTCCATCCATGGGAAACCTTGGTTCTTTGTTTGTACCACCTATTGTCGGTCAGATTATGTCTTTTTTTGATCATTGGGAGTAATGTCAGTTTTATGTGAACTAATTGACTTGTTTGTACCCCCAGCGATCATTCATGGAATGTCCTATCTGTATTCAATACACTCTACCTATTGATTCATCTTCCTGCTGGTTGTGTCATTCATGTTAGGCCTAGTCATTGGCAGAACAAAGAATGATATGTTATTGAGGAAGAAAGCTTGGGATAATAGGAGAAAAAAGACACCATAGTAAATTACTAGTTACCAGACAGCAAAATTTACGTGACAAAAACTGATGTGCACTAAAAGGGGTGAGAGAAAAAAAAAAAAAAAAATCCTAACCATTTAGCTAATCTAATGGTTTTTATCTAGGATAGAAATAATTTTTTTCACAGTAGCTTGTATGGGGTTATATTTTGAATTTAAGACCAAAAAGAGTGCTAATAACATACTGATTTTAGCTTTTACTGAACAGTGTTTGCACAATCATAGAATTGTCAGGGTTGGAAGGGACCTGTGCAAGCATCTTCTACTTCTCACACTGAGACACCAGTGAGGAGCCTGGGTGCACAACAAGTTGGAAGGGGAGTCAGCCAAGACAGTTGACCTCAACTGACCAAAGGGATATTCCACAACAAGTGATGTCATGCTCAGCAGTAAAATCTGGGAGAAAAACAAGGAAGTGGAGTACATTGAGAGTTACTGCATTTCTCTTCCCCAAGTAGCTGTAATGCATGATGGAGCCCTGCTGTCCTGGAAATTGCTGAACACCTGCCTGTTGATGAGACATAGTCAATGAATTGCTTATTTTGCTTTGCTTGCATGTGCAGCTTTTTCTTTGCCTATTAAACCATCTTTATCTCAACTTTCAAGTTTGCACACTTTTACTCTTCCAATTCTCTTCCACATCTGCTAGGGATGTGTGAGTGAGCAGCTGTGAGGTGCTGAGCTGCCTACCGGAAGTTAAACCACACCAGTCTTTTTCAGTGCGCAATGGGGGACACCAAAAAGGTCTGAGTACTCATTACTTGAATCTTTCAACTGCAAACCAGAAGTCCCTTCATTAAGGTCAGAAGTCAGATCAGTCTTTCTTTTCTCTCTGGGAAATTGTCTAATGTAAACTAGAGCAGTAATTTTCCTGAATATTCTGGCCATTGAATCGAGGCCACTTGGTGGGGCATCCACTACTCTTAAAATCAAATATCCCAGGAATGGAAATATAGCCCAATCATTTGCGATGGGCTGTTACAGACTATACTGGAACAGGGGGAAGCTCTTGAACATAGACTCATAGACTCAACTGCTTGTGTTTAAAGGGCCCATTAGAGATCACCTAGTCCAACTGCCTCTGCAATATATTGATAACATCTTTGTGCGGGTCCACACAACAGAGGAAATATTTGAAAAAGGGAAAAGAAGTTGTTTTTTCCATAAACCAATTTAAAGTCAAAGGGCCTGTACAGAAGATCCTGTTTTTAGAAATAAAACTGCAAGATAGGCCTCAACATATTACAATGGATGTGATCAATAACAGCTATGTCTCCATCAACTAACAAAACAGAAACACAAACTTCCTTAAGCACTGTAGGTTTTTAGCTACCCTGCCTCAAACCCTCTGATTTACAGAGCAGTTGGTTTAAGTTAGCACAGCATGAGAAATATAAAGTTCAGTGAAAAGTTAGTCTGTGCTATGAAATAGCTGACCAGAAGATCACACATACACAGATTTAGGTATAATCACTTTCAGCAAATTAGAAGAAATTCAATATCATGAATTTTATACAAGAATCTTTACCATAAACTGGACAATTATAGGGGTATATTTAGCATAAAGTACACAAAATCTTACTGAGTGCCCAACAGTATTGATTTAAGCTCATTTCTTTATTTCAGTTTTGAATGTTGCCTGGTTTGTCAGTTTTTGTTTTCGGGTTTTTTTTCAGGATTGAGAACTGGAGATAAAAACACAATGTAATAAATTAAAGTAGTTTCCGAAAGCCGCGTGGAAAAGAATCTTCATGTACCCCTTCAAATCACTGAAATGTGATATTGCACATAATATTCTAAGAAAAGAAAAGAAAAAAAGTTTAAGAAAAAAAGGAAGACAATACCAATCAAAACATAAAAAAAAAAAAAAAAACCAAACAGAACAAGATGGCAAAAGATAAAAATTAAAAATAAAGCTTTATTAAATGTTGAACACTTGGAGTTACCAACTGATGAATTTTGTCCTTCACTTGACTTAGGAGAAAGAAAAAACAAATCAATGTATTGGACCACAGTAATGACATAAATAAAGCGCGTGTATATGCATACAATATTTTCATATTTTCAGACAGATTGAAGGGTATTTTTATTCTTTAATGCAAAATATTTTTTGTTTTTTAACACAAACGCACCTATGTAACGAAAATATTTTTTAGTGATAAATATTACAAATGTGATTAAGGCGCCTCGTACTTGACTTTAAGATATGTAACAGTTTAGTGCAACTTTATCATTAGTCAGAGAAGGGGTTAGGAAGGAAATCTAATAAATATCCAAGATTAAAATGTTTTTTAAGCAGATAACTAACAAATAGTTGATGAATTTCCTTAGGAAGGATCCTACCAGCAGACCCTTGAACTCAGTCCTAGATGTGTACTAACTCCTTATTTCCTAGGACTACTCAAGAGTAAAGCAATGAAATTCTTATTTAAGGCCTTTAACCCTTTAGCAAAACTGCAGCTGTGCTGTTCATCTGTGTGCACAGGTATCACTACTCATATTTGAACCTTATTGATTTTTCCTTAAGAAATCAGGCCAAATAAAAACAGTAGTGATTCTTTTCAGCTTTTGCAGAATAGTTAATTCTTAGACAAATGCCAAAGAAGATCTGAGTACACTTTCTCACCACAGCACAAAGGAACATTCAGGCTGGAGGTACTTCTATCTCTGTAGCCAGAAACTCAGACTTGTGAGGTGAGATGGATGGTAAGCAAGGTCGAGGAGCATTTCTCTGGTGTCTAGTGCCACTCACATATAGAGGTCAACTGCTCAACTACTATCTCTGCACCAAAGGATTATTTTTGTCTTTCAACAAATTGTTCTTGAGGTAAAAGAAAAGAAAGAGTACAGAAAAATACATGAAAGATAGACTATAAGACATCTACACCCTACCTATATCACTTACCCTTCAGAAGAGAAGTGCAACAGCTTCTAGATAGCCCAAAGACTGTAACACACAAAAAAAATCAACAAATAAATTAAAATTAATACCATTAAGCACTTTAATTAGAAATCTGGAACTATTAAATACGTTTTTTCAGTTTTATTCCCACACTCTTTTTTTACCAGTAATTTTAGAGTTTTCTGTCTAAATTATAAAAGGGTTTGAACAATAACTGTAACTAATTACTTTTTTCGAAAGAACTCTCTCTTTTTCATGCATTTAGAGAAAAATATTATGAAAATAATTATAACAACAAGTTTTCTCTTTGTTATTCACATAGAGCCTTAAAATGAATTGAGATATTAAGTATGCTAAAACTCATGTATTAATGTAGAAAGGAATTCTTTCCATCACCTTTTAAATCACTTATTCTGCAACTGATCTTATGAATAAACCTACTATCATAGAACCATCGTTAAAGTGTAAAGACAATGGTTACTATGTATTTTTTTTTCTAAATCACTTACAGTAGCCCAGCAAGGCAGAAAATAATTAAAACTTAAGTAGTGTCTAAAATGTAGTCAGTTTGATTCATTCTGCGAGCATAAAAAAAAAAAAAAAAAAAAAGGTAGTGATCTGTATTAATATGTAAAACAGTGCCACAGATGCATCTTTTTTGATATATAATAGCTTTCAGAGGAGTCTGTCAGTTTTGCCTTTACAAACCTTCTTATAACTGCAAAAAGCCTAGCTTTTTTGAAACAACTATTTCCTCTGAAAAGGCACACTTTAAAGTGGATCTAGATAGCAATGGTGTGGGAGGTTTGACGTTTAAAAGTTTCTACCGACCAAGCAGTATTTTTCAAATAACTTGCTAAAAGGATTTAAACTACTAGACTGAAGAACTATAAAGTAACTTCACCTGAAATATGAGGTAAAATGGAGTGAACACAAGGAGAGGAACTCCTTAAAAGCTGCTTTCCCCCAGGATTGAATATTGATTTCCTATCTGGTATAAAAAATGTGATAGGTCTGAACTTACGAGAAACAGCTCTTATGAGGTGATTTCATTGTAACTGTCCAGATCTGTGTTTTGATGAACGTAACTGGGACACCTCCTAAACACCATGTGAAACAACACAGTAATTCGAGGATGTCTACTTTACTTACTTTATTTCTTTTATTAAATTTACGTGACTAGTGTAAGAAACAGATTATGAAACAACAAATTCTAACAAAGTCATATTTTGACTACCTTGTGTGAATGAGAAATTATTTCCACACAATTCAAATGCTCTTGATGCTACTTTGTTCAACACTCACTTATTGTGATACTTCAAATGAAGGAATGAAATAAGCTAAAGCGGCTTCATTATTTATATGGAATCATGTCTGAGTCCTGAAGGAGCAAAGGGTTGTAAAATGTAATTATACACTTTCACTATGCCTTATAGTAATTAAGTACTGCATGCATACTTACAAATATGTTTATTTGGATTCTTCTTGAATCTAGAGGTATTGTTATCCTTATTTTAGAGGAAGGGAAGACTGTTAGCCTATTTTTGCTCTAAACAGAGTTGAAATGTCAAGTGGTATTTATTTCGGATTGCCCTGAAACAGAAACACTGCCTAGCAGCTTTTAAGAAAATTAGGTTTTGGTGAAAGTTGCTCAGAAATAATTTCTTACAGATTCAGCTTTACTACTAAGGTCTGGGTTCAGACTTTGTTACATCCTAACCAGAGTAGGTATTTGCAAGAGAAGCACAGAATGGCTTAATCACATATGAGGTGTTTTGGGTGATTTAGGAGCCCTCTGTTCACTTGAGAATTGATGATATTCTGAATAACTGGTGACTTAATTTTTATTTTATTCTATGAAAAATAAAATTTATTCAAGTTCAAATTAAAAAAGGCAGTTGCAATGGGATAAAGCTTAGCATGTCATCCAGGTGACTTCACAAAGGTGAAGTATATTAGGATACATGCACAGGTGACTGAGTGATGGGAAAACTATGAAGTAACAAAGCTATCTTGGATTTTGAGGCCATAAATAAAGCCTCTGAAAAAAAATATTTGCTATTAATAAAAGCTATTGTCAATAGCATTGAGTTAGTAGTTAGGGTGTATGTGTTGCCAGTTCTTTTCCTGTGTCACCCTGCAATCAAGAGCTATTAACTATAAAATGTATGGAGAGAGATTTCTTTTAAGGATAAGATTAGTCATTATAGAGCCCCGAGTATAGCTACTGTGAATTCATGTGCATCTTAGGGAAAAAAAAATAGTAAATGCTGAGGGAAATATTATATATATATTGTTTTGGGGTTTTATTTGTGGGTTTTGTTTTGTTTGTTTGTTGTTTTTTTTTTTTTTTTGTAGAATTATGTCAGCTTTCATGACTGAATTTTTCTTTTAAAATTCACATCCTCAAAAGTATGTTGTTAAAAGTTCAGAATTGTTTTAGTACCACTGTAAATTTTTTTTCTTTTGTGAACTGATCTGAAAAAGGTACATTGAGGTCTACACATTGTATTAAGGTAGCAGATTCAGACATGCTGTATCCCCTCATAGAAAGGACGAAACTACTTTTACCAGTTCATTCTAAGATTAGGTTGTACAATTAAAAATATCTACCATCTCTATCTATAAGAAAGTTTAGAAAAAAAAAAAAAAAACAAACAAGAAACAAGACAGGTTTTGCTTTTATAATTAGTGCAGAAGATCCACTGCATCACATTTAGTGGAATTACATTTTCTCATTTTCTTACATTAATATGAAGTTTTCTCTCTGAAAATTAATCAGATTAAATTATTCAGGTCAGAGTATATCTGACAATGTGCCACAGTTTGAGATCAGGACCACCCCCAGAACCTCAGCAGATGCTCTCTGTTAACCCACTTTCCCCCCACTGCGAAAGGGA
>NW_008622461.1:0-3146 GCF_000691845.1 Merops nubicus | reverse complement strand
AAGAGAAAGTGAATGAGGGAGAGAGACTTATTGATTAGAAAAGAAAACAGCTTTAATACTACCACTTATAATAATAGTAATAATGATAATGAAATGGAATATGTACAAATATATACAAAACCAGTACCGAACCCAACTCCCCCCCCAGTGGCAATCACCGTCACCCCCAGCTGGGCTGGACTCAGCCACAGATGGTGACTGGGTACAGGAGCTGGATTCTGGAACTCAGTTCAGGAACACAGGGCTCGGGATCAAAGGCAGGATGGATGAAATCCTCCTTGGATGCCATCCATTGCAGAAGCAGCAAAAGCCAAGAAGAAGGTGTAAGGGAGGCTGAAGGACTGACGGAAGGGCTTGCCCCTCATGATCCTTCAGCTTTTATACCAAATATGACAGATAGGGAATGAAATATGCTGGCTTGCTTATCCTGAGATAGGGAGGGTATCTTTCTGAAGCCTTGTTTTGTGCCATGAAGGTTTAACCAAAAATTCCCTTCTTGTCTGATATATGCTAGCAGTGTTGATCACAGAACAGTTTGTTTTGGTAACGGATTTTCATATTATTCTGTAAAGTACATTCTATTATGTAAATCAAGACTTCTAAATATGGATGACCAAGTATATACCGGAGACATACCTTCTCACTAATGGCTTGATCAATTTCAGTTGAATTACTCCCAGAGGTTAATTTCACTCATTAAATCAAATCTCAGTTCTCTAGCTGTAGCACTTCTGCTTGTCTAAGAAGCCTTGAATATCTAAACTAATATTAGACTAGAAAAATGAATCAATAGGCTTGAAAACATGCCATCCAAAACATGAAGATTTTATGTTTCCACTCAGCTGGCTGCTTGCAACCGCTCTAGCTGAGAAGGATCTCTCTCAATTACAAGAGCAATTGCTAAATGGTATCACAGAATCATTTAGTTTAGAAAAGGTGTTTGGGATCATCGATTCCAACCGTAGATTTAAGGACAATGAATGTATCATAAAGAAAGATGCAATAAAGCAAGTTGACGCCTAATTATTTTTCCTCAGTAGTTTGTAGGGTGGCACAAATTTAACTATGTGGTATTTTTATGATCCAAAATTAATTTTCTTTGAGTTGTAATAGACGAGAAAAGCATCTAACGTACCTTAACAATGATGTGATTGTTAACTGAAGCAAAATCATAGATGCCTTAAGCACTGAGATTACACAGTAGTAGTAGTATTATTACATTATCTCTTTATTAAAGAACTCTATGGAGCAATAGAAAGGTTGGAAATCATATCAGGAGGCCTTTTGAGTAAATCTGCGAGTAATTTGTTTTGATAGTCTGGATGAGGAATTAGGTGGAGAGAATTGCTGTAAAGTTCACGTGCACTCCAAATTTGTGTTGCTACTTAGAGGCATGTTCTTCAAAGTCAACTTAAAGCACTTTTCCTGAGTATCACAAGTACCACTGTATATATATTTATTAGCCTATACATAAACACGTATAAACTGATGCCCTCCTTATAAGCTGGATTTTTAAAGAAAGGTAATATCATTTATTGGCTAAAAGCATCTAAGCTTTTAAGATCACAATGTCTTTACCCTGCCATTGATTGAAGAAAAATTTTGCTAGGAGACACTTTTTTTTATTTGAATCTGAAACCTAAAGCAAGCCCAGCCATTTTCATGAAAATCTATCTGGAAAATTAAAACTTCCCCATTCACTTTAAACTAGACTTTTAATTCTTTAGCTACTGAGCAGTCTTATAACTTGTTGTTACTCTTAGTGAGTGAGTACTAGGAAGTGTGATGGATAGTTATTTAGGTGTTTTATGAATCTGTTTGGAATCTGGTCATTATCCCCGAAAATACTAGTTAGCCTTCGTCACTGATATACATTGTTTAATTCCAGAGGAACATTCAAACTTTTATGTCTATTGCTAGCTATGATACTAAGAACCTACTAAGAATTTATAATCTGACAGTCAGCTCTTCTAAGACTTCTGTTAAAAAAAAGGGGGTTGGATATTTAAAAAAAAAAAAAAAAAAAAAAAAAAAAAAGACATCACCATAAAAGTTTGTCCTGTACTCTCACAAATTAAAATTTAAACTGCATTTATATGCATACAGGATATAACCAAAAGCTTTGAGACCAAATGCTTAACAGTGGATTAAATCGTATATGGAACTGTTGAAATTGTTTAATAAATTATATATCGTTTAATAAACTGGCAGTTACATATAGGAAAAAACTCATTAGTACATCAAAACTAAAACCCAATGTAAATTCTCAATATAACTATCTATATATAAATATGGTTTTCACAAAGATTTCTCAATGTTCAATTCTTTTTTTCCCCAATACATTTTTCCATGTAATAGTAAAATACTGTTGCTTAATTTCTTTCTTCAGTGACCTCTGAGTTTTATCTTTGAGAGTCTGGAGACCCTCGCATATAATGTCTTAGTTAGATTTGCAATGTAACTAACCTGTGCCAAATTTGTACTCAACAAGAGACTTCTGTGGAAGTCTATACTATAATGGGAAATAGAATGATAAATCTCCAGGTGAATCTTTTTAATTAGTATTGCAGTAAAGACATGAGCATTAGATAACAATTTGCTCTTTGTGGTGAGAAGTGTAACAATATTTGATTGACTTAGAGAAAACCAACAACAGCAAAAATGTTTAGTTGGGTTTTACACAAAAAGAGATTGAAATTTTGTGAAACGCACTCTAAGAATTTCCTAGATGTCTGGTTAATATTTCTAATATCCTGATCTAATACTTTAATGAGATTATAATGATTTTCTAATATTGATTAAAGTTTTCATTAATTTGGAAGCAATCATTGCTGATATTGTAGCATTTTATTATTTTAAAAAGTTAAATTGAAATACTGCTTGTGTTCTAGCAGTTCATATATTCTTAAAGTAATCACATTTCTACAAATAGAGGAACCTCTGAAAAATAGATTTTTTATCAATCACATGACTTAAAATTTTATTATCATCTTGTGATTGATCTTTAACTCTCTAAAAGCAGATTGGTTTAACTTTCAAAATAATATATATACACATACATACTTTAAACAAAAAATACATGTACAAAATACACACAAACACACTCTTTAGGATTACCAAGTGTACTTGTGGTGGTTTAAACCACT
>NW_008622460.1:0-16675 GCF_000691845.1 Merops nubicus | reverse complement strand
ACCTAAAGGATTCTATGATTTTATTTTATGATTCTAAAACCATCAGCGAATAGAATGAGTAATTTGGAAGCAAATATTTCAAATATCCCAAGTGGATGGTTGAAGAATCCCTCAGTGTCACATGTGAAGGCCAGTGTTCACCATCTCTTTCTCTGGATCATTGGTTATGGGTCTAACCAGAGATATCAGACTTAAGTATTTCTGAAATATCTGGCTGTATGTGGTCTTGAACTCTATAGAGCTATGTCTTTTGTTTCCAATTTGGATAGATACAACTGAAAAAGTAACAGGAGAACGTTAGTGGGAACATTAGAACAAATTTTATTAGCAGACTGAGCCAGTTAAAAGTAATTGGAGAAGTTTTAATGAAACATTCACAGCATGTTTAGCACTCGTGATATCATGCTGATATCAGTTTTGTGAGTACTGTACACCCTGGGGCCAGAGCTCAGCTGCTCAGATCTCGTGCTCGGTGTGGCTGTGTACTGAGGTACCTTTAAACAGCAGCTTCTAAACTGTTCGCTTCTCCAAACCTGGGGCTAGAAAGAGACCTCCAACCCCCCTATGACCTGAATATGTACCAGATGGCACAAATCCAGAGAGGATTCTCTGCCCTCCTAGGTTTATCTGTAAGTCTGTGCTTTTGAGTCTTATGTCCTGCCCTGCAGCTGACTTCTCTGTTTTGCAGAAAAGCGACAGCAGGATATTGCTGCTACCTGGGCCTTATTACACTGGAGGTTTCTCTTGCATGCACGTCATCCTCAGTGTTCCTGTTGTCTGAAGCATCTGGCATCAGCTGCTTTCTGAGAGAGGCTGCTGGGTTAATTGAGCCATTGACATGGAGACACTTCCTGTGTTTCTCTGTGTCAGTGTTCCTCAGCCTGTCTGGACACACTGGTGTTAGATGGACTTCCTTGTACCTAGGGGTGCTCCGGTGATACGAAGCTGTGACTGTCTGCAAGCTCAGGAATACTCAATATGGAAAGAGCTGTACTGCAACCAAGGGGAGAATGAGATTCACCCAAGCTAATGGAATATTTCCTTACTGATTTCGCCAGTTTTTAGCATAAGTGACTAAAACATTCCAGGACAGAAGCACCAGATTTTGATAGCAGGATTTGGAAGACGTGGAAAAACTCCATGTATTCAGGTCAGCAGTGGATTTAGCCAGATACTGATGTTGGTTCATTAACCTTCAAGTCCACGCATGTGCTGTGGTGTTAGAAAATCTCACTGAAGTGATATAGTTCTCCCTGCTTTTTTGGTCCTATGGGCCTGATAAAAGGAGTCGGTGCAAACCTGCAGTTAAGGAAGGGGGAGTGTGGTGCAGAAAGTGATCCGTAGTTATCTGCTTATTCTGTGTCAGAGAACCTTTATCCTTCTGCTTTGAGGTTCCAGCAGACCCATGGAGACTTGCTTTTGTTTATTCCCCAGCAGGTGGAAAACTGGGATGTAAAGAAAATAAAATAAAATTAATTATACTAAAATGAATGATTTTACGATCTTTGATCTGAAATGTACCTGCATTTTTATACTGTTTACAATGAAATAGTAAATAAAATGGACAGACAAACTACCTTTAGATTGTACACTGGGTTAGAACAATATTTTAAAGAACGAATTGTGAATGTTTTTTCCCAGTTGAAAGGGTGCGAATTACAAAATTATGGGTAACAGTGTGCCTTGGCCAATGAGTCAAGAAAATATCTGGGACATACTAGATAGAGGCCATATAAATGGTACTTTACTTCTGGGTTTCTTTCTTTTTTTTTTTTTTTGTTTACAATATGCAAACCTGTAACTATGTGATATAATGCAAACACACCTGTGTTATGTGCAGTTACCTTTGCTACATTTGTTTATTATGATAATCTTACTGGGGTAACTGTTTCCTCACATAATGTTTGCTCTCTTGCAGTCACTCTCCCTTTATTTGATCCTGCAGGGGTATATTGCAGCATAATTATTTCCATGGTAATAGGCTGTAATTCCATAAACAGAAGATTGGGTTTGTTATATGATCAGGAGGCAGCTGGAGAGCCATGAAGGCTGTGGGCTTGTTTGAGCAATGCTGAGATCCTGCAGCCCTTACTGATAGATTAATGTAAATCAGCTGAATGTCTTTGTTCTTCTGCAAATCCTCCTTTAAACAGAAAGGCACACAGCACAGTGTTGAAACTGGAGGCTGTGTAAACTGAAATGTTGAGAGGATGCTTCAGAAGTTCAGATTTTTTTCCCCACATTTTCTTCTCTTAAGAATTGAAGTGACTGTGTTTTTTTAATATATTCTTGGAAAAGAGGGTTTTGTGGTCCTATGACTATTAGCAGGGATAGACACAGAATTAATAATAGCAAATTTTCAGTTTACTGTGGGATTGTTATTTTCATTACTTTTGTCATTACCACCTCATTATTCTACATATATTGTAATAGACTTATGGCAGTTAATATGTGGAAAAATGCATTCCATCCATTTGAACAGTCTCTTGGGAACATTCACAGTAATTTTGTAGCTTTTCTCCTTAGAAGTGAAATTCTGTGTGTATTTGTCTGTTTATGCAAAAAAATATATAATTAAATAATACTCTACTTGTACTGGGTCAATTCAAAGAACCGAGAACAGTCTAAAGCTCACAGTCTCATTTTCATCCTTATCAATGTGCTTCTAATACATGTCTTCACCTAATGAAACTCTGAATGGAACCTCATCTATGCTGCAAACTATGAAAACTCAAGCCATAAAATGGTTTCAAAAATCTTGTAAAGCCAGGGGTAAAGTCTCATGTAGAACACATTGCACTTAGATTAAGGTATACCAGACAGCTAAACTCTAAAGAATAACAAAACAAACACCACAAACCTACAAACACAGCAAACTACACAAGCAACAGTTTATCTCTGAACGACAAAAGTAGGTTGGCTGATCAGCTTGATGTCATGAGTGCTCATGAAGCCTATTTCAAATGCAGAATAAATTTCAGGAGTCTTTTTCTAGGAAGAGAGAGAAAATAAAAGGATACTTTCTGAAGAAAGAGTCAAAGGTTGTTTGTGTGACTACAAAGCTTTACAACAAGTGAGTAAGGAGAGTCCATTGCTATTGCAGAGCTCTATAGCTTCCAAGCAGGAGAACTATGGTGGGAAGCTCAACTTCAGAGAAACAAGACTGTCCATGAAAATAAAGAATCTTGAGAAAGTTTTCGCAGACTTTGAATGCTATTCCATGTTCCTGAGATCATAAATCTTCTAATATTCTCTATTTACACTTGATGCAGCCTGTAATATTCCCTATGATAGAAGGCAGTCAGGGTTACTTGGTGTGCTCTATCATTTTGGTAGACTAAGCAGGCAGGCTGTGGCTAAGTGACAGCACAGCTGGGAGACTTGACACCAAATCAGGCCTCTAATGGTCCTTGGAGTAGCTCCCTTGTAAACTCTGGAAATGGACTGCAAATGGGAGTTACTGGGGATGCTGTTAAAAGAATGATGTTAAAACAAGCTTGGAGGAAGCTGACTCCAGCAGTATTGCATTTGCTTTAATTGCTCTTATTTTTAAAGCACTTTTAATTAGAAGCATGTGTGAAAATGAAGTCAGATATAACTGAAAAGCAAAACCACTAAAAAGACCACACACCCAAAAAACCAAACCAAACAAAATCAAAACAAAACAATAACAAAACCAAACCAAACAAAAACCCCCAAACAAAGAAAAACCAACCAAACAAATAAAACCAACCAAACAAAAAAACTCAAACAAACAACAAAAAAACCCACAAAACAAACCAAAACAACCCCCACAACACCACAACCTATAAACCCCCTGAATCTGCCCTGTGGTTCTGGTCCTCTGTCCCACTCAGCAGAGGCAGTGTAAGGCCCAGTTCTCCTTTGTGTAACTCTGCTTTAAGCCTTAGTCCCGGTGTAGCAGTGTGAGCTGACTGGAACTGAAGCTGATTTATCCTGAGCGCTGCATGCAGCCAGGATTCCCTTCAGATGCTGTTTTTGTCTCTCTCTCCCAAGGTGCTGGCAGTGTGTGTATTTTTGGGCAGCCTTCAGCCATGGGAAGAATGACACCCTGCCTACACCAGGAGCTTCCTAAGGGCAGTACAAAGACCCAGAGCAGCCTGTGGTGCCATGCAGCACAGCTCATGGCTGTGCTCCGGCACTCCGTGTGTGTGCATGTGTGAGATGAGTAGTGCTGCTGGTAGAGACTAGCAATTCTTGTAGGTGAGAGCTTGAGTTTACCATTTCTCTCTAGGGCATTGTTTTATACTTTCATTGCTGTTATAGAATTAAGTGCATAAATACAAACTTAACAGAAAACATGTTTTGGTCTTACTTTTGATTGTGTGTGTTTATATGTGCAAATTTGGGTTGCTGTTGGTTCAGGCTGTAAGTTTCCAAGGAAGTTTTTGCTGTGATTGCTTCGTACTTACAAATTTGAGATACCTGATTTTGCATTTGTCTGGAATAAGGAGCAATATCCAGAAACCAATTTAGTGGTCTCAAAGCAATATAATGTAGGTTTAGGGGAACTCCATGGGAGATAATGGAAGTTACTAATTCATGGAGGAGCTACAGGTGAAAAGAACTTCAAGAATTAATGTTACCTCCTTGTGATGCTACACAGTTGTTTCAGACAACAACAAAAAAATAGCTAGAATGCTACAGCAAATAAATTGTTGGCCTGAAGGGTAGAGGTGGAGAAGACTTGGTAAATTATTCAGTACATTTTCCTGGTAAAGCAGTGTCTGTTTCTAAACCACTTTCATTTCTACTTTCCAATCCAGACTAATTTTGATGTCCACTGCTTCCTAATAGTAAGTATTTGCAGCCTGCCACAGGAAAAGTATTTTTGTGGTCAAGACATAAGGCTGGGGCTCAAGAGATTTAGTTTTTATTTCCTGACTAAACAATAGGACTTGTGACTGGGCTCAGAAGCCTGCTTTTGAACAAGAAGTTCCTTTGCCTCTTTCTCACCTTGATTTCCAATTTATTTAGTGAAGACCTCTCTTTTACTTTTAGATTTAGATGAATTTTTGTATTTATTTGGTTTTGTTTTGTTGGAGTTATAGGAAAATTTTGTTTTAAAAAATTCTGCTTAATTTCAAAATAAAGTGTGTTAAAATACCTTATTTTGCAGAAAAAAAAATGTAGTACTTGAGGCATTTTAAAGTAGAAATTTTTATTTTAATCAATTCTTACTGGTGGTGATTCTCTGCTCGCAAAGCAGACAACACCTGTTTCCTAAAAATATTAGGGAAAATAATTTTCTGTACTTTCAGCTTAGGTCTTGCAATTGCTTCTACAGTTTAAAAGTGCAAGGCTAGTATCATTAGCCTACAAGACCTGACACTGACCCCTGTGAACTTGATTCTGCAAGCTATGAAGACTTTTTCTATGGCAGCAATTTAATTTTCACAGTACCAAATTTCGTCCCTAAGCTACTTATTTCTGCACACTCATTTTGGAATTTTGTGTTAAAAAACCACAAAGTTTTATCAACAGATTGTACAGTAAAGCCCATCTTCAGTCTTATGGAAAAACCTGAATATGTACTTAAATTGTTTTAAAATTTTACATTTAATCTGCTTAATGCTGAAGCTTAAAATTGCCAGATTTTGACACTGTTATAGTCTTTCAGTTTAAACTGTGGACGTGTATACAGCAGCATACTTTATGGTAGTACACAGTTTTAGTGCTGCACCAGCAATGTGGTACATTGATGTTTTGAAAAGAGTTCATATGTCTACTGGCTATCATTTTAGAAGAAAGATGCATTGTTTTAAAAGGAAGAAAGAGAACAATTTCTTGAGACATGTCTACAAATCAACTATTTGTTTTATGGGGCTGGGTAGGAATGGTTAAGTTATGTCTTTGAGAAATATGTTCACTAACTGGCACAGAATACCTGAAAAGAAGCAAAGATAAAATTTGTCTGCTTACCTGAAAAGGGTGTTTTTGTTTTTGTTTTTGTTTCTCTTTCTATCTGGAAAGCTCATAAATGAGCTGAAGTACTGAAGTTGTCTCAGAACTCAGAAGTGTTTGGTATCTACCAGTCATGATACAAATAAATTAATATGAGACATGTTGTTTGCAATGTTTGCTTAAGGTACTAAAAGGGAAACAACTAGGATATCCAGATTCCTCCCAGGAAAGAAGATATGGGTCACTTTTAAAACAAAAGCTGCCATTGGTTATGTGGGTTCAGTATTCCTGGGAAACGATTTCATACTTATCACGATATTTTAATGTGACATGCAGTAGGTGAGAACCTTTCATGCAAATACTGATAAGGCCACTCAGTTCTCAGCAGATGGTGTTCAAGTGCTGTATTCCAAAAATACTACATAAATGTTGTGCTGATAGGAAGACAGAAAAGTACAGAATAGGAACCACAATAAAATATATTCATATTTATAACCTGAGACATAATCTGATAGACTGTGAAAGAGCAAATGCTTTTGAGAGTTATTGAAGGAAAACATTATTAGCTTAAATTTCCACCCCCCTTGAAGTCAGTAGCATTAGGCCAACACTGGGAATTCATATAAATCACATTTTCAAATTTGATCTAGAATATTTACTTTCGTTGAGAGATCTGATATGTTTATTTTCTTCAGTTCATATTGTCAACGCTCAGGAGTGTGGGTTGGCACTGGCACTGCCTGCTGTCAACAGCCCCACTTCATTCCCTCCCTGCAGTTTTCAGGCTGGGATGTCAAAAAAATGTTATTGATTGTGCATCAGGAAATTTAATCTGGTTAAATGGATACTGTCCTATCACAGAACAACAGGCAGGTGAAGGTGAGAGTAGCTAATCTGATGCTAGTAGAAGATGTAGAAAGATGGGAGCAATGGCCTTGTAAAGCACAGGTTCCACAAATTTGCAAGAAATAAAATGTAAAATGGATGCATAAGAGGTGTTTCTTCCAATTCCTTATTATGAACCTCTGACATGCATAAAATATCTATGGGTTGTGAAAGTTATAAAAGCAGAAGGAAAAGGCCAAACCACACTAAGTCAGGTAGAATATATGACTATTAAAATTTATTCAGATAGGATTTAATCTAGTGCCTTTTGTAGTCAGCAGGGATCCTATAGTTGGTTCTTGGACATGAAGATTCACCAAGTTTCATCTATTTTATAAAAGCACTTAAGCTTTTTTGGTGTTTTTTAAAATCCCTCTGTTAACACAATAACCGTAGGTTTTTGCATGGTGTCTTTCATGAAAACTGAACCAGAAACTTAATCCTCTTCAACTGCCTATCTGGACAGAAAAACCTCTGGAGTGTTGAGTAGTGTGCTCTGACTGTGCAGGATTTCTGAAAGTCTTCCTCACAGTGGGAGCAGGAAATTCCTGGATTTTTTGCAGGGGTTCTGGTGACGTGCATGTGCTCAACACTTGATGTTCTCTGTCTGCTGGAGCACTGGTAGTCACCTAACGTCACGGGTTGTTGTTGTCACTCCATATCTTCTTCCGTTATCTTTATTCATCCCTTGCTGAGTAAGCTAGAAAATATATCAAAATTATTTAAAAGGGAGCATGGTACCTAAATTCTGCAAAATGCACATCAGATTAGTAATTCTTTATTTCTGTGGAACAGTGGGTCTTTAAAGATTGTGTGATCTGGAGTGCACAAAACCTTTTTTTTTTTTTCCCCCCCAGCATGGTAGATCAGTCGAATCTGAAGATTTCATCCAACCTCCTAGTAATGTTTTATTCTGAACTGGAAATAGCAAGCTTACACATCTGTAAAGTTCAGATTTCCCATCCTTTGATCTGTATTTATGTAAGAATTCAAGCCAGTTTTTATATTTTTGGTTTGTTCTTGGTGGCTGTTGCAGGTAATGGCAAACATGTGCAGTGGCTACATGGGAAGGATGGTGAGGTCTGGGTCTGGGTTATGGGAGAAGCCCCAGGTGACAAGCCCTATGAACAGATATCAGAGGAACTAATAGCAGAGCGAGCCAGGCAACAAGCACAGAAGGAGGCAGAAGAATTATGGTGAGGATTTAAGAGTCTGAATTCAGGGTCCACTTGGCATAATGGGAGACATGGCCTTGTAGAAAGGCGGCAGGTAATGGTGGGTAAAATTGGTAAGTATATTTTGTGAACATTTGCTTTTTTTTGGCAATTTTTCAGTAGGTGAAAAATGTAATTTCATTTTTATTGACTACTGAAAAATAAAAACCCTCTTTCATAAAAAATAAAAATGGAGGAACCTTTTTTGTTGGGGGAATTTTGGTAAACCATTGACCAGTTTGTAAATAAATAAAGGTGAAACAATCTGGTTTTGAGATGATTAAATTAGAAATGTTTGTTGTACTGTACATCTGTGCCCCCAGTGGAGATCTGGTACATAAAATCCTTTTTGAAATTGATTTTATTTGTATATGGCTTGCATTAATTCTTACCCTAGCAGTTCAGAACCTGATTATACAAAATATAACTGTTGTTTCCAGCAGGACCTCTTCCTGAAGGAGAGATTTGGGAGAGGTTCAGAAGTGTCTCAATACTTAAAACTGTTACGAAGGGTCTCCTGCATTTCCTTTTGTAGTGCAGCACTGAAAAGTGACAGTTTAAAGATCAGATTATTTTGTATTTTTTTTTCCATAGGAGATTCCTCTTGCTTATAGTGATTGCATACTTAAGCAGAGATTAAAAGCTTTAACCTGTGCTCTGTGTTCTTTTTATGTTGTTAGTACTAACAACAATCTAGTGTAAGAATTTGGCAGATGTTTACATTGATATTTGAGAGACATTAAATTCCCAATCATACTTTGCCAGACTGGAGTGGGGGATGGGAATCTATTTTTTTTTCAGCCAGGGAAGGAAGAATATAGGGTATGACTCAAAGACATAGCCAAGAAGCACTTCTCTAATTTAAAAGGGGCTATTTTAATGAGTCATTTATTAAAAATGGAGAGTATCTGATTTCTGGATAGTTTCCTCAAGTCTGATTTGTGGTAGGTCTCTTGTTAAACACATTTTAATTCTTTCCTTGTATATTTCCATGAAGTCTTATGCTATATTTATTTTTGCAACCAGTGAGCAAGCATTGATTCTCAAGTTAAAAAAATAACCTGTCTTAAACTATTCTTACTGTCAAACTCTTTTCTGAAGGAGACAAAAAGAGGCTGAAATTACAAAGAAATTCCGGGATGCTATGGCTCAAGAAAAAGCCAGAATAGTGGCAGAAAAGTGGAAAATAGAAACAGAAGATCGGAAAGCTGCCAAATTGGAGGAGGAAAAGATTCAGGAGGAACTGAAGGTTTGCATACAATAATTTAGCTTGTTCAATTGTGTTTTTATAGTCAGTCAAAGTTCTTGTCTTAAAATTGTTAATAAACTTTAAAACTCAGTGTTGTAATTATTTTGTCCTGGAATGTACAAGTAGCAACATGGTGTTCACCAGAGCAGCTGGATGAGTGATACAAAAGATTACTTCTCTTATTCAAAAGTGTCAAGACAATCATATTGGTTATTCAGCTCACACACTGACAGAATTGTTCAGTCAGCTGTACTGAGTTAATCATACTAGGGCCAAAAATGTACAGTTGTGAAATGCCTCATTTTAATTTGGTTTGCTTGCACATATTTTGTGTATTTTGGATCACTTGTTCATATATTTAACTTGAAAATTCTGTCAGTACTTGAAGATAATGAGAGGGGTGGATCTTTCTCCTACTCATCATATGGGAACACTCCAGATGGCTTTGTTGTGATTTCATTTACCTGATTTTTATTGATGTTATAATGAATTTTCTACAAGGTCAGTTACAGTATTTTAATGTTTGTTTGAAATGTCGTTGTGTGTTTTTTTGGTGGTTTTTTTTTTTACATTCTCTTGTTGAAAATAATTTGAAAACTAAAAAAGACAGCCTCTAGTCTACCCTTTCCATATTCCTTTAGAAAGATGAAAACTTGTTTAAAAATGAGAATACATAATAGAATTGGTTTAGTGTGCAGAGAAGTTATCACAGTCTTCTGAGTATGGGATGTGCACTCTGGGGCTGCACAAGATTGGTGGGGCTGGGTCTCCATGGAGAAAGCCTGCAGCAAAATATGACTCCTGGGAGATCTACATCCAATAACTTCCATCTACATGGCTCTCCTCTGCTGACAGCTTGCTATGCCATTTTTCCCTTCCAAGCATGGTGATGAGAGGTGTGGAAGGTGCAGGTAGACTCCCACCTTGTCCCTCTGTGATGGGAGGAATGCTGAAATACTCTGTTAAATTTAAGGTGTTTGATGCAAACTTGAGTCAGCAAGTTACCTGTCATTCTCTAAGCTGCAGACCTGGGATTTGAGAGTGGTTATATAGCACAAAGCAAGGGTGGTTCCTGGGGCCTCCTGTGCACAAAGGTGCTGATTTACCTTTACACAATTAATTTGAATTAATAGGAGAGAACAGGGCCTTTGAAGTTCGATGTCAATGAGTAATGAAACTATACCTTTCATGTGCTTTATTAATGCATGGATAATGAGCATACTCTTTCCTCTGCTTTCTGGAAGGCAAAGCCCTCTTGAACAAAGACCAATACACTATTCACTTACATCTCTGTGGTTGACTTGCAGTGTACTTGACAGGGTAAATGTCCACAAGCTCACTGTTATTATTCAATTTCAAAGAGACTTAAAAAGCAGAGTGATCAACTTGTGAAAATTTCAGTGACCAGCAGTCATAATATTCTATAAAGGGAAACTAGTCTTTCAGTTGTTGATACAATATAAATTCTGCTCATTTTCATATTGCTGGAAAGGTAATGTCACAGTGATCTGTGTTCCCACTGTCTCTCACAAAGTGAGTAGGTATCCTCCATCTACCTGTGTGCCCAGCAGGAGCAAGCATTGCATTGCTGTAAGTGGGATAAGAATTTGGTTCATTTTCAACTTTGAATTTCAAATATTAAACTTTGGCCAAGATTTCTTTAGCCCTATTAATAAAGTTGCCAAAATCTTTATATTATCGAAGAAATGGAAACCTTTTTTGCCCCCTATTGTTTCCTTTCAACCAAGCATTTGAAGAGAATATTTGCAAAAATTTAAGTAAACGGACCCAAATTTTTAAGACAAGACTCAACAGAAATTAATTCTTTGGCTTCAAAAATCAGTTTGGAAACAAGATATTATGAAGTAGTTATTTTTTTAAATACTCCTTTATTGCGTGTGCCCCCTTCATTTACTGTATTAATCTGACAACATAGCCTAATTACACTTCCAGCCCTGGGTCTTCAATTAGGTCTATAATTTGAGAGCTGCTAGGAGGGATGTGGACTAACATAGAGTTCCACCATCAGAGATCCAAATGCACAACTGATCCCTGGTACTATAACACCACAACTTTGTTACTCAGAAAAGAAGCTTATCTATTACTTGGTTTTGAAAGAGCAGATCTTGAACATAGTGCTGTAGAACTACTGCAAATCAGTAAAGTCACTTCAAAGATACGTGGATCTCACAGGCTAAGATGGAGGAGTTCTTAACTTCCCTGTCCACTGGCTCATTTAAGCTCACTTGGCTTTCTTTCTCCTTCCCGTTTTATTCTTTTTATAACTACTCTTGTACAGTGGAAGAAGTACATGAAATATTCACAAGCTGAATAAGTGGCAAAGTACCTAGACAGGAAAATAGGAAAGTTAGGTTTTTGGCGTCCACCTCCAGCTACAAAAAGTAAATAGAACTAAGGTGTTGGGGAAAAAGATGAATTAATGAATCTACTTATGTGTGGCTGCAATTATTGAAACCACAAAGAAATGCACCTTTCATGAATGATTCAGAGTGTGGAATAAGATGCAGATCAGTTATCAAGCCCACTTTAACAGGTTTAAAATATTTAATGCATTGGTAATCATCCTTCAGTGATGATGACCCGACAGCATTTAAAGCAGTCTCTAAACTGGAATATGAAAAGTTCAGTCTCTGCTAATGCTTCATCCTCTTGAAGCATTTTGACTTGGGAGATTGCAACTGTGTCCCTTTTGCTGATGCCTTTAATTTCTAGCCATATTGTATCACAAACACTCCTTTTTAAAATGCTTTTGTTCCTCTTGACCTATCATGGGACTTCAGGGCTGTCTGCACTAGATAAATGATGCCTCACATATCAAAGCGAATTATGATCCCTGTTTCCTTTTCTAGCACTACTAGAAAAGTATTGCTTTCTTTGGTGTTTCTTAAGCACAAATACTTTTAATTTATGATGCTAGAATATAAATGTTGACTGCTCTATTTTTGCAGTTTAAGGACAGCTATTCTCTTATGCTCCTATTGCAAAGGACAAATAAGAGAGCCATTAACTATCATTTCTTTCTGATACTTCACAAAGGCTATGAGATCATAGGCATAATCTTCTACTGTTATCAGTTGCTGTCATTAAGAGTCTTGAACAATGTGGAGAGCTAGAGCAAATTAAAGGTATGTCAGTGAGCCAGGGCCAGGTGGGATCCTTCAGCTACATTTAGAAATAACAGATATTTTCTCTGCTTGTTCTTCTTGTGGTCTACATAAAACAAGAGAATATTAATAGTAAAGTACTATCTCTATGATATCAGATACCTGCCAAATTTAGTAATATAAGCATAGTTGACAGTAAAGCTAGGTTTAATTCTTAAGAATTCCTTAAGAGATGAAATGTGTATTAACCAAAAGCTGCATATAAACTTTTATAGGCATTGATTTTCTTCATGCATCAAAAAATATTTAGTAGGAATTTTAATGAGAGTGGGACTTAAGAGAAATAATCCTTATTCCCTTGGTAGGCAACAAAGAAGTAACAGTGCATTTCCTTCCACTTTTTTTTTTTTTTTTTGGATGCAAGTTCATGACCTTTAATTCCAGTTGGGATTGTGGTGAGTTAAGTGAGCTTTTTTTAAGGTCTAGATCCAAGAATTTCTACCTAGTAGTTGTTTCCAATTCTCATCAAAGATGACAGGTGTAGAATCAACCTTCAGAGAAGAACAGAATAATTAGTGCTTCAGTTCAGGACATCTGCAATAAGGACAGGTTATGCTTAATAGAAAGAATACATTTTAGTCCTGTTTACTTGGATGGGCTTTCAACATGTCTGAGTGCTTTACTGTGCCCAAAAGTGCTGTGCATCTGATTCTTCAGACAACTGCTACCTGGTGTAGAGTTTAGGAATAGAGTAAAATGTCACCATCACCACTTAAAGTACTGTAGACTGCTTATGGTAGAGCAGAGAGTATTCTGTCTTGAAGAAATCTCTTGGCTCCAAGGAAACATCAAGCACTTGAGTGAGCCTGTTATCTTTAAGTGTGAATATGCTTTAAGTTCAGCTCTGTGCTTTACTGTGCCAAGAAAACACTGAATTTTTTTCCCTAGAATAACTAGAATCCAGGAATATGACAACAGCTTCTCACTGGGGTTTGGCACACATTTCATTCTGAAAATGCCTCATCTGGGTTCATTCAATTGCAATTACAATAATGCAATAATACTTAATTTTATTTTCTTTTGCGCAGCCATATTCCAGAAATTCTTTTTTTTTTTTTCTCTGCAGTTGTCTCTTGAACAATGTTGGAAGTCAGGCAGCTGTTGGTTTCTGCTGGCAATCAGGACTTCAGGTTTTTCTATCCTACTTGTGAGAGACTGTGATATTAATTGTTAAGAAAAACATTTTCCCTGGTAAAATCAGTAATGATTGTGCTGCTGAAGTTACTGTCCTTATTCTGTATTGCTGGAAGAAGCTACCAAATCTCTGATATTTTCCATAAGTAAATGGGAAAATCTAAGCCACTGATTAGGGTAGCTTACATATCAGGAATTCAGGCTGTGAAGAGTACATAACATCCAGAGGCAAACTTTTAGTATATTGTCACTGGATCTATGGCAAATTACTTGATCAGAATCTGCTCCAGCACATGCAATAAATCTCAGATCTCTCCTAATCAGGAATAGTCCTTGGCGTTGTTTTCTCTCTCATCTAAAAGTGGGTCTCTGTGAATTAGATGATGCTGTTAACTCCCTATATGAACCTGTATGAAGACAATGTCTTGGGGCATATCCATGACTGAAATGTAGGTTCTACGTGAAGCATGACTGCGTTTTGCACATTTGTGTCTGTACAGATACATGCACAGAGAAATGCTGCAAACCCTGTCTTCCTTTGGAGACATTGGTAGTAGAGAAGAAAATAATGGCTCTGCAATTTCTTTTCTGAGGCAAGTGAGAGGATGTTCTCAGAAAAAAAAGGTTGGGAAGGGGCTAGACATATTTCTGCTGATCCAGCTCTGTTAAACTGTCATCTGAGCTTGAGGGGAGCTGTGATTTCTGTGCTCAGCCTGCTGTGTCAGCCTGGCTGAGAGCAGGCTGTCCCTTCTGCACAGGAGTCCTAAAGGCTCAGATCTGAAGACAAGCTGTGCTCTCAGCTCTGTGGCAGGTAGTTTAAATGTCTGCCCTGCCTCAGGGATGGTTTCTGAGGGGTCTTGGAGGATTCACAGCAGCTGTAATGCAGCTGACTGGCTTCAGCTTTCAGGGCTGCCAAAGACACTCTCTGCCAGCCTAAAGATTTGAAGGAATCCCAGGCACCCCATCCTTTGCTTCGAGAGCACTGATGTAACAAATACATCTAGTAGGTTTTACCCTGAGAAGGATGAAAGTCATTCAGCTGCCCTGAATCCCATCAGGCTCCCAGAGGCGTGGCAGCCAGAAGCTCAGTGTTCTATCATCAAAAAATCAACTGCTGTATTTGGCTTTTCCTCAGTGTATTTTTTAAATCTTTCTGCAACAAAATCTGAATGTTGACCTCTCATCTGCATTGGACTAAAACAGTAGAAGGTAACCAGGGCTAATATTAAACATTATTTAGAGCTGGCTGTAGTAAAGGTATCAAACATTATAAGATGTGGATTTACAGTATCAAGTAACAAGTTTGTGGTAAATGCTTAAGTGCCAGAGGCTGAGTAAGATCATTTAGCATGTTCAAATTCTGCAGTGGAGTTATACCTGGAGAGGATTACTGCTGCCTGTTGAATTGCTAGTGTGATTTGTTGCAGCAGACTGGCATTTCCTGGCAATTTGCAACTGTGCACTGAATTGTCACCTTCCTAATTATTCTTGAAGAGCTGAAAGGGTCATGGCACACTGTACAGTCTCTCTCAACTGTCAGGCAGAAGATGATGTTTGTAGGTTATTATATATCTTCACTTGCAGCTCTGATGCACAGGATTGGCTTCACAGGGGGAAGGAGATGAACTGGATTCTTCTGGTAGATTAAGTTTAAAAAGTTCATTTGTTGTTCATTTTAAATATAAGCATACTTTTTTTACTCATACTTAGCAAAAGGATGACATTTCTCTCATGTCATACTAACAAGGGTTTTCTCCTCACACCTTTAAGGAGTTGTACAATATACTTGCACATGCATCCATGCACTAATTTGAATAAACAGAATTTAAAATTGTTATTCCTTTACAAGGGAAAATAATATGAAAAAGTTTTGTGAGTACAGAATTAAATGCCACTGTTTTTTTTTTATCTTTTCTTTGACTTAAATCTCTCTTCTCACTAAAAAAATGTAGAATTTTTCTTAGCAGAAATACAAGTTTCTGGGTGGTTGTTTTTTCTTTTCTTTTTTTTTTTTTTAATACACTTTCATCTTTTTCATGCAGATGTTTCAACAACTACATTAAAAAAATCCAAACTTGTGGCAAAATTTGTGTTGGAAACTACAGGGAAATTGTTGTGAGGTTGATCCCCTCCCCCCCATATTACGTTCACCTTGTAGTTTGAGGTGTTGCATAGAAAAAATTTTGATAACCCAGGATTACCACAGTGTCTGTCCATCTTCCTGAAAAAAAGAGTGTTAGATGTTTCGGATTTTTTTAGGTAGTGAAGATAAGTGAATAAATACTTCTCCTCATAAGAATAAAGAACAGCTGATTGCATACTTCATCCAAGAAGGGAATAGAGACATTTACTAACAACTGAAATATGGATTCCCTAATACTATGGAGTATTTAAAACTATAATTTTAAACTTTTTTTTTTTTATTACTCTGAAGAAGTTGCTGGACTTTGAAATCTTTTAAATGCTTCTGAAAAACACTGACTTTTCAAAATTAATGAACTGTCCACTCAGGTAATCTTTTCAGGACTCATGAGCAAACAATGGGAGGATGATGTTAGAAATAATCAAGAACACTAGCATTAAAATTGACTGAAGAAAAATAGTAGGCTTTCCTTTCTCAGAAATAATAAGAGCAGACAAATTTATCATTCTTCATGTGTGTTAAGGAACTACTATTCATTACATGGGTAGATCACTATTAATACCAAGTATTTCAGCTTTTTTGATTTGCTGTATTGTCAAGAAGAGAGATCCTCTGCTGGTGTCATCATAGTTAGGACATTCTTATCAATATATTTGAGTTGCTTTTGGAATTTGTGCCCTTGCAGGTGTTAAGATAGGACAGACAACCTTCAAATGAGTACTTTTCCAATCTATTATAGAATACAAATTATATACTGTATGGAACTGTTAATTAATATATACTTTTACTGAATTAATATAGCTTTTGGGTAGTTCAGCCCCTTTCAGCCTAAAAACATACTGAGTTATAATGAACATACAAACTGTGAACTTTCATATAAGTAGCAGAACTAAACTAGAACACTTAGAACTACAATTAGCAAAGGAAGTAAAAGAGAACA
>NW_008622459.1:0-973 GCF_000691845.1 Merops nubicus | reverse complement strand
CGGAGCCGTCTGGGGACGCCCTCGGGGGTGGGGGTCTCCCCCTGCTCTCGCTCCGCGGCTGCGGGCTGGGAGCGATCCCTGTCCGCAGAGGACAGGGCGATATTCACCTTCCCGGGTAATCGCTCTTTCTGCTCTCCCTCTCTCCTCTTTTCCCCCTTTTCCTACTTACTTTTCACACCACTCTTCCTTGCCTTTCCCTGGAACAGCTGCCGGCTGTTTCCTGACACCTCGATCCCTACTGAAGGATCTTCCTGGCGGCAGTTCTGCGCTCCCTGCTCCCTGGGGGACGCTCCACACCAAACCCGAGCGCGACTAGCGAAAGCAGTACCCCAGCCCCCACTTCCTTTCCAAAGCATCCCAGAGACATCCTTGGGGGCTCCTCGAGTCACCTCTTCCATGTAACCCAAGATTCAGGCAGCTAGTTTCCTCCCTTCTCTTTCCTCCGAAGTATCTAAAATTAATGTTATTTGCAGATTGAATGTTGCTACATTCCTCCGAGTGCCAGAATACAGCTCATAAAACAAAATTTCACACAAAGATGAAGTCAATCAAGTGAAATAAGCTGGGATTTTTTTTTTTTTCACTGTTGGCACACTAGACCCTGGACAGCAGGGCTGCTATTTACTGTAAGTAATGTAATTAGCCCTTTTGGATGGAAATCAATATGTTGTATGTGTGTGTGTGTGTTTTAATAAGAGAGTAATAGCTATAAAGCCGACGAAACTCAAAGGGGTAAGGGAATCTCCAGTAAACCGGATAGATCCCTCCACAAGCCGGAGTCTACTGAAGACCACTCCTCATAGGGGGAAAAAAAAAAAAAAAAGACAAAAAAAGGAAAAGAAAAGAAAAAAAAAAAAAAACAATCTGTGAATCTGTGTGTGGGGAAGGAGGAGGGAGAGATAGGCTTTCCTGGGAGAAAACAAGTCAATTAACACAACAAGCCATCAGGAAAAAATAAACAAGGTGATTCAAT
>NW_008622458.1:22839-32194 GCF_000691845.1 Merops nubicus | reverse complement strand
AGGGAAAGGGAGAGAAAGGGAAGTGTGTCTGTATTGAGCGGCACACAAAGGGGAATGAAGGTGGGAGAACCTAATTTGGGAAACCTCTCCAGCTTTTGGCTCAGCTGGAACTGGAGGCAGATGTTTCCACAGCAAGGTAGCTCAGAAAGGGATCCAAATGATGAACTGGGTGGAACTTGCTTTCAGGCACTTTTCTGTAGTTGTCACATTGAGTGCAGCACCAGATAGCACTAACATATAGGAGGTGACCAGTACAGCATGTGTGGCTGTAATCCCACCCATTCTCTGGGTCCCATGCTCCAGGAAGAGATGCAAGCACTCACCCTCTGCAGGCAGACTCCTACACTTTCACTCAGATAACACCTCCCTTTCTCACTGCTTCTCACCCAAAGAGACCATAGGACTCACCTTTTACAATCTCCTAGCAGTGAGAAACCTAAACCAAGCACTGGTTCCAGATCTCTCCCCAGCTGGAGAGAATTTAAACTGCAATCACTCTTCTCAGGACTGTCCAGCCCTGTGTGGATAAGGAATTATTTAAATATGATGCACCATTTTCTGGAAATCTATTTCTTTCTCTATAGCAGCACCCCAGTACCCTCCTGCAGGGTTTGTGTTTCGACAGTGAGCACGGTGGGGTTCTTTAAGGAATCTGGTCTCCTCAACATGCCTTCAGTATGTGCTGACAATGCCTGCCAGAAAACCCCCCTCAGGCATGAACACTGCCTCTTCTCTGGGTGGCCTTACAGCTGGGCAGACACCAAACTGCTTGGCCTTGTTTGGAGTAGGACCACTCTCAAAACAAATAGGAATGTGGTTTAGGTGTATGAGGAGCTGAAAAGCATAACCGGACTGAAGCAGTCCCAGGATTAGACAGAACAGATTCAAATCCTAAACTCTCTATTAATTTGGTTTAATTTCCTTTTTTTTTTTCTTTTTGAGATCTGGTCATGAAAGTCTTGCCTGACAACATATAAAGATGCTGCAATGGAGCAAAGAAGTGGAATTTTGTGTCCAAGTGTCGGACTACTTGACCACCTAATTTGTGTTTCAGAACAACTGCAAGTCCTCATTTTTTTTATTGAAAGATGGGTCAGTGCAGCAAAATAATCTTTTCATATGGGCTCCCACAGAGTTATTCTTGATTTACGGCATTATACTGGAAGCTGAGTCAAGCTAATATTGTTCATCAGATATCAAGGGACCAAATTTTAAGTGCTTCCTTGAAGCGCTTTTCTATTTTGAATTCTATGTGAAAACCAACAGTCCACTTCTACTTATACCAGTGCAGATAAGAAGATAGTTTACTGCAACTATGGTAGATGAAATGCAGCCTGTGTTGGAAACAGTAATTTCTTAACATGGTAGTCAGTTTCTCATTTCTCCTTGTTTCTTGGTTATAATTAATCTTAAAACGAAGAATGGTTTAAAATTCAAATGAACTATAAAATCTATAAAATCTAAAATGAAGTATCCAAAACTAGGCACTTGACAATTACATTTATTACTGCACACTGACTGAACAAGATACTGCATTAGATACAGAAAGACAATTGACATCAAACAGGCACTCTACATAAAGTGCAACAATACATATTAGAGAGGAAAGGCATTTGGGGGGCATTTGATTAATGTACTTTTAATTGGACTTTCCTGCCTCATTGGTTTTATTTTCTCAATTTAGCTCAAGCTGCTAAAATACATAAATAGCCAAAGCACCTACTATAATTAACAAAATACAACGTCTGCAAATTACCAGATTTATCAGATTGTGTATAAACAAATAGTATACTATGAAAACGTTGTTGAACTCCTAGAGAAATATAAATGGGCAAAGAAATCACAATATTCACAAAAAAAAAAAAAACAACAAAAAAACCACACCAAAACTCAACACTTTCTTCTTTGAAAGCTATTTGGGACACTTGATCTTTGTGGTTTGTTTCTGACTGTAATTTTAACTGTACTTCTATATTTCATTAAAAATTTGTAGGATGCTCTGCCAGTGCCATTCAAGCTGGAATTCCAGTGTACTAAATTATGTCCCCCATGTGATGTTCTCTGTTCAGATAAAGAATGTGCGAGAACATATTTGTATCACAAAATTCAAGCAATGAAACTGAAAAGCAAATATCTATTGAGGGAAGATTGCCTGCAGCAAAGAAACCAAACAGAAAATGTTAGCTTCTATTGCTATTTATAACATTGAAAAGATTCTAGGTTTTTTTAAGAATCCCATGGTATGTGCTATAAATCTAGGATATAATTCAAAAAGAATATTTAATGTGCACAATTGTTAATAAAACAGATTTAACATTTAACAACTTTGAAAACCATGTAGGTAATTTGGATTTGATACTGACATTTTCAGCAAATGTGAATGAAACCGGGGCAATAAAGCACGTGGACAGAAATTCCATAGTCAGAGTAGAAGCTGAGTGAACCATTTGTTGTGTGAGTATTCAGAAGAAAAAGAACAGACTGGAAAACATGCGTCTTCCATGTTTGTTTGACTGGTCATGTTTGTTTGAGAGGACTTAAAAATCAGTATAATACTTAATATCTTTTTAGAGATTTTGTACTTTAAATACTCTCCAGTTACCATATTAAAACCCCAAAAGAGCTCCCCTTCCTCAGTAAACCCTCTTTAATTTGCATTTTAAACTATGTACATTTCTACCCTGGCAGCACCACCTACTGTTGAACATCTACATGTACAGTGTGCAGGGGGAACTCCTACCAAGTTGATGTTTTTTTCCAAATTTAATTTAAAAAACAGACAGCTTTTCATTTAAAACAAGCTTGGAAAATTAGAGGCATATTCCATGAGTCCCCTGTATATTTTATGAGCCAAGAGAGAAAGATGTGATTCTTTTCACCCCACAAATAAAGGAAACATCATTTGGGAGGAATCAAATATTGGATTTATTAGGTACTTACTACTCTTCACCCCTCCACTACTTTGCTGCAATACAGTGTCAAATGCTTATTTGTTTTTTCTTTATACTGCTTTTCCATTTCACCTTACAAAGTCAGTCAAAGAGGCTTCAAGGCTTGAATAATTCTTAAAATGAATATAGGCTCCTTCATTAAGCATTCACAAATAATTTCATAAACATTATTTGGGTCCTTGTGTCCTCTTTACTTCACAGTTACACAAAGCTAATAGTATCTAAGGCAATACCATTTTCTCTTTGGGAAGGAGAATTATTTAACTGAGACTCAGTTTGCGATGCTGATATTTCTGTGGAACACCAGGATGACTTGCAAACTTACCTGGCACTGAGTGCCCATTGCTGCTCCAAAGCAAAAGTCTCTCTAACATACATGCTTAGCTAAAACATTAATTGTATAGGGGAAGGAATTTAAATTAAATCTCCCTAGCTATCTTACTGAGGAAAACAGTAGTAATTCAAAAGAAATCTCCGTCAGGAGATAATAGCTGGAATATGCTCCACCACTACTGTTTCTGTGCTGATTATGTAAAACAGCTGTCAGTCAGGAAATTCCTTTGGGAAAACTGTTCTTCCTACTTTCCAAATTAATTACATTAAATGTGGTGAATTACATTAAGGAATGGGAGCATGGAGGAATGGTTGTAGAAAGTTTACTTCCATGCTACTCAAATGTTTCAATCAGCTGTTTTCATGGATTGTAACTGCACTTCCCATATTCATTTATTCTCCACCTGGGATGAGTATGGGAAAGACCTGGACCCTTTATTTTAAATGCATACAATGTTGCTTTATTTTGAAGAAAAAACTCTCACCTGATTCGTTCTTATGAGGTATGAAATGACACATACCTCTGAATGACTGCCTGTAATAAGCCTTCCATACCCACAATAGCATTGATGATCCTGATTATTTATATCTATACCCTCTTCAGGCTCACATTTTTCAGTAGCATTGCCTCTATACATCTGAAGTGCTGGGTTTAAACCCCCAGCCCTGAATGAGGGTTGGCATATGAGTGAAGTCCACAAACAGGCAAGAAAGACCCTCCTGGTTGGTTTTAACCCAGGGTCTGGCCAGCCTTGGGTGGGAACTGATTAGGAGATCACCACCAGGTGCCTCCACCTTCCACATTAACTTGGAGGTGGGGAAAGAAGCCACCTCTATATGAACTGACTGCGTGCAGCGGAGTTGTGAGGTCTGTTTATGCTGTGGATGTGTTGTGCTTCTGGTTATTGAAAGGGGCTTCCTGACTCTTCATAGGAAGTGGAGTGAGCAGAACAAGCTCATAAGTATTTATCTGTGAAAATTCTACATAATTGCACTGATTGCCTGGCCCCTTCCATCTCCTATGGCTTGGCCAGCTTGCTCCGTACATCCTATGGTGTGAGTATGTTAATTTATTCCTTCCTCCAGTGGTCTGGCACCTTGGATCATTTGTGTATGATTTAAGATCAGAGGACGGGATTTGGCTGTTGGTTTGCCCATTAATGATAATATCCTTCCTAGATGGGCAAGAGGTCAGCAAAAGAACATCTAAGATACAAGTTCCTCAATGGTCCAGTGTTCTTTAAGCTGAGCACAGCAGAACAAACTGATGATAGAATTATTTACAAAATATTTTAAAATCTAAATGATGCTTCATGATCTGTTATTGTTCTATCTAGCTATCTCCTTTAGCAAAAAATAAGCTTGCCCTTATTATTCTTTATCTCCTTTTGTGCCAGGTTTTGTGTTCAAGGAAGATGGTACAGGCTAGTTTTACTTATGCCTATGAATTTTTCTAATAGTTACTTTGATCAGTGAACCCTCCCATTAATTTACTCACTGCTTCACTGTGTGGTACAAGTAGTTCAGGACACTTAAAAACTCTAATTGTATGTATTTCTTTAAGTCAGTCTTTACTTTTCTGATATCTGAATGGCAGGAGGCTGGGTCTAAAGATATCCTTGAAATACACTGTAGTTATTTAACATTTATCAGTATCTTTGCAGTATGGAGGCTTAATTAACTCGGTCAAGTCTGAGGCCAAAATTAGTAGAATTTCACAATGTTTATGTTGTGAAATAACATACACTATATTTATAACATACACTATATGTACGTTATGGTTTGCTAATTTACCAGACAGTTGTTCCAAGCTATGATGTCCTAATGTTATGGCACTTACATTATGAACCTTTTTTTCTGAAGTAAATTAATATTCACAAGAAAGGAATGGAATGAAATATTTCACATATCCTCAGTACATTTGGAGCTGTTCATATGAAATCAGACTATTCTTGCAAAAAGGGCTTTAAATTTGTTCAAACGCTAACAGTTTTCTTGACAACCCTGAGCAAACTCTATAAATATTCCCTTGTGAGAGATCTCCAGGTTTTTAATACATATGTCCCACTCTGCAAGTGCAGGTAAGTATAACAACTGAGTTCAGTGTGATCATTCAATGTTCACAAAAATCAGAAATACTGGAGACAGTGGATGAAAATCCCTCTCTATTGAAGACAGTGTATTGACCTCGGTGAGACAGGATTTTACTCAAAGTGCAAGAAAGACTATTTTTAACTGTCTAGGCATCTGCAGTATACTTGAGGAAAAACAATACTCTAACCATAGAGGTAATATGTCATGGGAAATATTTAAAGAAGCTGTTGGTTTGGTTAGTGAATTGTAATAACTATATCCAGCTATTAAAATTGCTTATGATGCAACAAAACCCAAAAGCATCTGTGATGAGATCAATAATTTCCTGGTATTTAACTGAGATGAAGCTAATTAGAAAAATAAACAGGATCACATTGATTTTCAGATTGTATCAGCAAGTCATCCTTTACAATTCATAGCTTTTACTGTAGCCAACATTTGTTTTGCTGAATTCTCTTTAAACGTTCTCTTGGCTTCTCAATTCAAAACTCCTTTAATGCATTTCTAAAAATGTACTAATGTACCTGCTTCTGCTGTTAAACTCACTCAAGCCTTTGAAAAGGATTTGCAGAGTATTAGCTTGTGTAACACATTCTTTGCCCTTCCGGTCGTATGGTTGGTTCTTGTGGTACAAAGTATATTAATTTCAATATTGTAAGTTCTTTTGGTCTAAAGGGTCACAGACAGCTCTGGGGAATGCAGACAACCACTTCAAACCATTTTAACAAGTATTGTCATTTTATCTTGGCTCTAAAGAAAACTTAATCAACTTCAGTGCCAGGCAGTCTGATCACTATTCACACTTGAAATTATTTGTGGTCTCTAAGTGTATCTAAAATTCTGGTTATTAGGCAGGATTCATTTTATTCAACTTTAGCTCTCTTAAAAGAAGAGTCTTAGTCTAAGCCAGCTTTTAGATTTCACCTTCTCTCAGGGAAGAGAGATGGGCTCCTCTAGAATGTGCTTCATCCTGTCTGCCCCAGAAACTTGTGCTCTGTTCCTCCAGAAAGGGTCCAGCACTGATATGGCTGCTTAGGATAAAAGAGCACACCCCACAGAGTGAGCAGAAGAAAGCAAATTATAGAAAAGCCATTTATATGGAAGTGAGATTAAGAAAAGGAGACTAAGTGTTGCAGCAATGCTACTCGAGCTTTCTTACCAGCTTGCACCATGTGTTATAACTGGCCATGGTCAGACTTTATAGTTGAGTATTTGCAGCTCCAATCCACAACTTTTGTTTCACAGCCTCTGCCCCACAGGACAGACACCCCCACTCTTAAGCATTGCCTGATTTTTTTTATTTATTTATTTATTTTATTTTTGGTCCCAGAGATGTAATATTTCCCTCAGACTGTCCTGAAGTGCACATTCAACACACTTTAAGAGCAATCCATGCTGCTGTCTGCCTTAGCTTCTTTGTTACTTACTGCCTTTACACCTTGTTGTGTGATCTCCAAACACCATTAGCACCAGACCTTTGTTGCAAGTCCAGGCCTCCCAGTTGAACCCTGTGGCACCTGTAAGATGCACCAGGTCACTGGTGATTCCAGATTTATGACTACATTTGCATACTGTCAGTTAAGCAGTTTGTTACTCTTTTATTATGTATCATGTATGTGTTGGTATAATTCAGATATGTATAATTTCTCAAAGTGTTATGACATACCTAGTCACGTATGTTTTATTTATTCTATTACCTTTATAGATTAAACATGGAATGTCATTAAAAAAAAAAAATCAACATAGTAGGATCCAATCTATTGTCAGTAAACCCCTGTTATCTGGTATTAATTATATTCCCTTCTATTAATTCTTGATGAATCAAGTCCTGTATCAGTCATTCCATTAATTTGCCCAGGATTGATATCAGGCTGTCACAACTATAATTAGCTGGGTCATTCTGTTTTGTGTAAAAAATGGTCACACTCTTCTAAAGTTGTTATAACTAGATTATGCTCATTCTCTTCAATTAAAAAAAAATTCATTAGCTATGTAATTTCTTGCTGTAAATCAGAACTGCTTCAAAGCAATCTTACAAAGCAGAGCTGTGCAGTATCAAAGTATCACATTAACTCACAGTTTCCTTGTGGCCAAGGGAAGCATTCAGGAAGGATGTTCTCCACGCTCAGGCTGACACGGGCTTGGCTGTAGTTTCCCTTCAGAGCCTTTGCAAACATAATCCTGTGTGGCTGTTAAGGCAACCTCATCAAGCACAGACTTCCCTCCTCAGTCTAATGAGAGTAAGGAGAGAGTCCCCACAGGAGCTTTTCCAATATGCAATCCAGCTGCTGCCACAGATGTGCTTGGCTGCTGAGTAGAAAGCAGAAGTTAACTTGGACTCCTACTCTTGAAGGGACAATGCTTATTGTATCATAGAATCATGTAGGTTGCAAAAGACCCTTAAGATCATCAAGTGCAACATAACCCGACACAGCCAAGTCCACCTCTAAAACATGTTGTTAAGCACCACATCTACATATATTTTAAATACCTCCAGAGATGGTGACTCAACCACTTCCCTGGGCAGCCTGTTCCAATGCTTAACTATCATTTTTGTGAAGACTTTTTTCCTACTATCCAACTTACACTTCCTCTGGTGCAACTTGAGGCTGTTTCCTCTTGTCCTATCACTTGTTACTTGGAAGAAGTGACACAAGCCCACCTCACTACAATCTCCTTTCAGGGAGTTGTAGAAGGTGATAGGATCTCCTCTCATCCTCCTTTTCTCTATGCTGAACAACACGAGTTCCATCAGCCACTTCTTATATGACTTATGCTGTAGGCCCTTCACCAGCTTTGTTGTCCTCCTTTGGACATGGAGTGAGGTAGTGAGAAGCCCAAAACTGAACATGGTGTTTGGGGTGTGGCCTCACCAGTGCTGAGTACAGGGACTATCCCTTCCCTAATCCTGCTGTCACCTATTTCTGATACAAGCCGGGATGCTGTTGGCCTTCTTGACCACCTGGGCACACTGCTGACTCACATTCAGCTGTTGAGGAAGACCCCCAGGTCCTCTTCTGCCAGGCAGCTTTCTAGCCACTCTTCCCCAAACATGTAGTATTGCCTGGGGTTGTTGTGACCCAAGTTGAGGACCTGGCACTTGGCCTTGTTGAATCTGAACAATATAGTGTGAGATGCATTCTGAAAACAGTATCTCGTACCAGTACTTTGCAAGCAAGTGTGGGACATGACTTTCAGGTTCTTCTGTTGCTACTGTCCTTCCAGGTATAAGCATAAGAAATGGATAGCCCAGTGGTCCACCTAGGTCTGTGCTCTGTCACTGAGTGCAGCAGGAGAGGCTGTTTAGAGAGTGCACAGGAGCCTTGCCACCTTCTGGATTCATTCCCTCACATATCACTGCCAGCCACACTTGTATCACAGGGTAAATCCCCGCTCATTTTCTTTGGCGTTTGGCTATCAGCCCACTGGCCATAAATTTGTCCAGCCTCTTTTGAAGCTGCTGATACCATCTTCCCCCACAGGTCCCTATGGCAAAAAACTACAGAAGTTCACTATCCACTGTGTAAAGGTGTGCTTTCTTAGATGTGTTTTAAAAAGCCTTATCATTTGTTTCAGTGTATTTCCCTGGTTGTAGTATTGCAGATTTCAGTGAATAATGGTTCAGTTTCTTTACCACCCACTTAATTCTTTGAAATCCCCCTTAGCTTTCTCCTCTCCAGATTGAAGAGTCCTGTATATTTGCATCATCTCTAGCCTCTCTAGAGGGAAGAATGGAAGGTTTTAAGCCTGTCACCTTCTGTTTTATCTCCTTTCTCACTTCAGAATGGCCATTCTTTCCTCTGCCTATGGTTGTGGGACAGTCCTGTTGTTGACAAGTCTCTTGCATATATCCCAAGCTCTGTACCTAAGTCTTGCAAACAACTGTCCCCACAGGACTGCTGTTCTCACAGGATTTGTGACAGTGCAGTTCATTAAACACGTGATATTGACATATGCATCAGTGAGAGGCTCAGTGC
>NW_008622458.1:22472-22827 GCF_000691845.1 Merops nubicus | reverse complement strand
CTGACTACTGGAACTAGAAGCTGCTCATCATGGTGCTGGTGTAAAGCAGTTTCTTCAAGGCTGTCAGAGTGCTAGTGAGACTCCTCAGCAATAGATCATCTTTTGAAAGTCCATTGGTTGAAGATGGATGTGCCTCTTTGTCTTTACAGGTTTTTAAACCGCTAGCGCTTAACGCTGTCTAACGTGTGCTTAGTAATATATATTTGGCCAATTTTCTGCTTGCCAGTCTGGAAAATGAGCATAGAGTCATCTTTCAGTATCGAGCTTTGTATACAGCTAATGTTAAGGGAAAACACAGGACTGTTAACAAAGGCAAAGAGCATGAGCTGGCATTATTTCCTTCAAGCTTCATTCA
>NW_008622458.1:0-22441 GCF_000691845.1 Merops nubicus | reverse complement strand
GAATGCCCTGTCAAGTGGAGCACATTATTCCCAAAAGCATTTTGAAAACGAGTGGATGAACGTCCTTTATCATTCTGTAATACTTGTTAAATATCAACAACACTGCTGGGGGGGGCTATACAGCATCGACAGTGTGGCCAGAGGACTGGCACTCCTGAGCAAAGGGCTGCTTGTAATTACAATACTTGTAATTTTTTAGTTAGTTCTTTGCAAAATAAATGAAGAACAGTTTAAATGAGTGAAAAGATGGACAGAGCCTGGCCCAAATTTACAGATGAAATGGATGCACATGGAAAACAGTCCTCTTCAAGCAAAATAATCTGCCTGCATTTGGCAGTGGAACTCTAATACATTCTTTACAGAAGCAAGAGTCTTACAAATGTGTCCTTAATTATTCTAATCAATGTCTAGTGGGTTGCTTCAGTCCTGGTGACCTCAAACACTATATTTCTGTTCCTGCCTTGTCTTCAGGAAACCTGTAAGACAAGAAGTCAAGAATACAAAACAGTGATGAAGAATTGGCTGGTGACTGGAACTTGAAGGAAAATAATGAATAGAAAAATTATCATTATTTAAAACGTAGGTACAGGGCTGGAGAAAGGTGCTGCTCCCAAGAGCAGAGGGAAGATGGTTTACTGTCTTACTGCCTGGCATGATCAGTTGTGTTGTAGATTTCTTCCTTTTTTTGCTCATGCTAGGGACAGGAGGACATGCACTTAATAGAGCCTCTTAATTCAGTAGATATTGAGCTGTAACCTCACATTTTGAAAACAGCAGAGAATAATCTATTTGTCGGCAATCTAATATCAAATGATAAGCAAACAATTCAGGAATAAATTAAAGTCCCACGGAACCCAAATTGCCGCTTAAGCTGAACAAGCTATGAAAATATAATTATGTTTTTGGAGTTCATCTTGTCTTCCTGAGTAACTCTAAATATTTGTTTTACAAATCTGTTCATAAATCGCTGTGTTTTGTTTTGTGTTTGTTTGTTTATTTGTTTTTTAACTTTCCTAAGTCAATTAAAGCAGTATAACATGAGAGTACGCAGAGTATAACAATGCCATAACACTAGAGATACAAGTTCACGTTTCTTTTGTTAATGTGGCTCTAGAAAGAATACCCTAAGATGTTACAGACTACCAGGGCATCATTGTTTTGCAGTGAAATCCTGGTGGTTAGAACCAGTTAGATGACATTAAGGATTTGCAGCTAATTGCAACTCAAAACAAAAGTAGAAGGCAATAGTGGAAGAAGAAGCTTTTTAGAGGGAGAAATTTGGGTCACAGGTTTTCAGATACTGGGGTTCTATTGTGTAATTAATTTTTCTTTTCCCAATGTGAAGCATGTGTCTGCTGTAAAATAAAACGATCAATTTTTTATTTAGGAGGAAAAGTATTCATGATGGAAGTCAAAAGAAGCAGGAAAGTCATTAGAAGATGCTAACAAGGTGTTTCAACGGGCTTTATTCAGAATAATATGCCAGCAGAATTCTTACTTGAAAAGAAAAATGAGTTTTTTCTACTGACAGTGTCTGAGTCCCTAAAAGTCATAAACCCTAACTGCACAGTCTGATCCATATCAACAGAGAGTTACACGCATGAGAAATGCTCCTGAAATCCCTGCTGCTGACAGGGGTCCATGATGCTGACCACCTTACAGAACCTGTCCAACAAGGTTAATTTCTAGTTGATTAGCTCAGGCATGGAAGAGGGACACAATTATATCTGCAGTTAGCCCCAAAACATTAGCAGCACTGATGCTGTTAGTTCAAAAATAAATTATTTGTAAACAAAATTAGAGTCTCTATGATCTGATCACTAATGTCAAGAGAACACAGTAAGCATAGCTGCAATTTGAGAGCAGGCAATAGCACTCTACAGCTCACTAGCTGAATTATTTTCCTTTTAATGTCAAACCGAATGTGCTGCTAGAGGATGTTCAACACAGTAAAACAGGGCATTCCATTAACTTTTTTGCTTAACAAAGTCTTACAGAGAAGAGAGAATCAGATTATTCTTCTTCAAAGTAGTTAGAAATAAAGATGAGATGCAACAGGCACAAATTGCTACAAAGAAATTCTGACTGCTGAGATTAAAAAAAAAAAAAAAGATTCATAGGAGAATGGCCAAGCACTGGACCAGTTTGCCCAGAGTGGCTGTGGAATCTCAATCCCTGGAGATACTCTAAATTCAACTGGACAAAAACCTGAGCAACCTAATCTAACTTTGAATTTAGGTCTGCCTTTGAGAAAGAGGTTGAACTGAGTTACCTCCAGACATCCCTTCCAACCTGAAGTATCCTACAATTCTTTTGGCTCAGTTGTGATTTTGCTAAGCTACCCAAGCCAAACATTTTGCCTTCTCTTATAAAAAAGAACCTAATTTTCATGCAAAGGGCTAGATTATCTCCTGTGTCAGTGAAGAATCTATAATGAATGGGGTGTACTAGACTTAGGTAAATGGTTGTAAGTACATTATCGTATTTAGAAGTTGATATAAAATAGGAGCTCAGTAGACAGAGACACTTCACACTGAAATGTACACATGGAGTCACAACAGACAAAGATGTTTTACTCCATGCAATGTCAAGATTAGCCAAGTACAGATGACACTTGCTGTGGCAGTGTGACATTTCTATCCTTGAAAAGGTGAGTCTTATTTCTAAATCAACAGGAGGAAAATCATCTCTCAAATAACTAAGTGCAAGAAATTTTTTGGGCAGGGTGTCTGAATCACCCTCAGTGAATGGATTCCCTGGAAACAGCTAAAGAAACAGCACTGGCTTTTCAATTGTTTATATGGGATTTTAGCAACTGTCCAGCCCTTCAAGGATAGCCAAAGGAAAAAGGAGTGTATCCCCCTGGTAGCTGCAAGAGCTGCTTTGAGAGTCTGCATCACAAAGATCTGGAAAGGAACTAGTGTGCTCCGGTGACAGACAGAAAAGCTGCCTAGACAACAGCAAGGTAGGAGATGCTGGTCCTGAATGTCCACAGGCAGTTTGTGTCCATGCCTGTGTCTGCAGGCATCCTCCTAAATGATATTCAGACCCCACAGCACCGAGAATCCACGCCGTCCCAAACAAAACCTCCTCAAGCACTGATTGCTCATGTGCACACTGCACAGGACTTGTGGGTCCCCATGGGTACAGTGTGGGGGACCCTGTGGGTCTAACGAAGTGTGTTGGATGGAGGCCCCCAGAGTGCAGTTTTTATAGTGTGATGGTGAAAGTATGCATTGCTTACTCTGGGGCCTGGCATCAGCACAGTAGGATTTAAGGGCATCTTAAGCTTTCTGGGCTAGTGTTGGATGAATGTGAAGGCCCAAGGAAGCAAAATCTGGCAACTAGAAGCCACCTGTATCTGCAGGAAACAATCCCTGGGATAAATGATCACCAGAACTGCACCAGAGAATTGGATAGCTTTGTATATGGTAGTGACACTTCCTGACACATCCTAGAATCGTATTTGCCTCCTTCATGGTTGTATCATCTAGGGACCACATAGTTCTGCTGCCAACCTCTATAACAGCAGACATTCCCATTCCTTGTGTCAAAGTCTACTGCTTTGCACTTGGCATTGTTAAACATCATTCCATCCTCAAATTCTTCTCCAATCCTCTTTTATATCCTCTGATTCTGTTTTGTACCCTCGATATTCAAAACCTTTTCTATGCTTGTGTTGCCTCACAATTTTGCATCATCATCAGATTTCATTAGGACACATACGTTTTCCCATGACAATATATACTACATGAAAATACTAAATTAGAGATCAAGACAGACCAAAACTGCTCCTGGAGGCGTTTTGCTACATACTTCCCTCTAGTATTATGACTGTGTTTTCAGCAGAAATTCCTGTCATCTGTGTTCTTACTGTTCTCTTTTCAGTTTTTATACATACACCCTTCTTCAGAAACTGATGATCCTCTGTGTGGAACAGAAGATGACTAAGCAAAATCCGAGTTGATTTAAACTATTCCATTTCAAGAGAAAGACAACACAGAGGAAATATTTTTGTCTTTAAAAAAAAAAAGTGTTGTTACTCTGTATTCTACTTTTAGTGAAGACAAACCAGATTTTGTTCCATTTATCCCAGACATACTGGCAAAAAAGCAAGTAAGCTCAGCTTTGCTATGTCAGACTCCCTTTCTTATTTTCTGGTTCTCTTTTTGTTTAGACAGCTAAAATTAAGATCTAATGTTTCAATTGCCTTTACAAGATCTAATTAAACTTAACTTTCAGCAATTCTTAATTTACCTTTACACTTTTTGCCCTCCAGGAAATTGCCCTGTCTCCTTTTCTGTTTCACTTAGGGTGTCTACTTATTTCTAATACCCTTTTCAGGTGGCTAATTGTCCAGCTTGATCCAAACCTTTTCATACTGGTTTCTGGATAAAAATTCTGAACTGTTTTTTGCAGCTTTGACTTCAGAAAAATCCAGTTCAAGCATTGCCTTCCCTAAGAACTTCAGTCCAGCCTGCTTCACTATATAGTTTCCCCAGCTTAACAAAGTTTGCCCATTTAAAATCCTCATGGTAGGTACAGCTCTCTTTTGTTGATGCTCCCATTTCATCACCATTCTTCACCAGACAACAAGCTCCTTGGTGAATTCTCTTAGTCTACAAGATTATGAGCTCTGTTAGTTTTGGCTATGGTTTACATGTCCAGATGAATGAGTTTGAATGAAGTTGTTTTACCTGAGGCATCTCCCTTGCATTTGTTTGCAGAGAAGATGAATGCACTGCCCCTGGCTTTCCTGTCCTACCTGCATGTATAAACATTCGAGTGGTTTAAAACATAAGGTCCTATGGAGGGAGTCATCTAAACGTCTGTCTGAGACAGTCGCTGCACGTTCCTCTGACAATTCCTGAAGACAAGCAGATATTTTATGTTTGCAAATCAGAAATGGATAATTCTAGTCCTTCCAGTGACTAATTTTGGATAGGGAGGCTAGACAGTTAGCTTAGATGTAGGCATCTACACATCAGATAATTACTGTTAAAGATGACTAAAATGCTTGCTGTGCTTTAACCAGCTGGTTCTGAAACAAAATATTGTACCCATTTCAGTGTGTTAATGAGGTTGTGGATTCTCTCTGCTACCTACTATCACTGCTGGAGACAGGATACTGGGTTACTGGGACCTTTGATATGACACAGTGTGGAATGTTCTTATTGCAGACATTTTTCAAGATAATTATGTCACTTAGATTTTAGTTGACAGATAATTAATAATAGTGAGATTCACTTGCTAGATAATAATTCGTATTATCCTTCAATAGTCTCGTATATATTAAGTACAAATGTTTGCTCAAAGTGAAGCGCTGGCCTGAATATCTGCCTTAAATTATATATTAGGTTTTGTGCAGAATGCAGAAGCTTCTGGAGACCTCTCTTAGGTAGCACATATAAGCTAGTGTATGTTCATACAGAGTTATCTGCTGAAGATAATTACTCAGTTGTCACACACTGCAAAAATGATTTAATAAACATATACATATTTGCTTAAAACCATATGGTTCTCTTGAATTTACATTGCCAGAAAAAAGGGCACAATTGCTTTCTTCACACTGCATCATCCTGATTAACCTTGTTTTCCTATATTCTTAGGTATACAGTCAAGAACAGATTAGAAGTTTAACACATCTTCCTTCGAGCCAAAAATGGCTTTTCCTCTGATGGTACCTACAAAAATTTACTACTGAAATTATTATTCTAACAGAAAATAATGCAATTAGGTATTTACTTTTGTTTGGTTGTTTAATTGTTAGGTCCAACATACCTTTTCTATAAACATATGTCCTGGTTTGTTATTATATTAATCAGATATGTAGAGTAATAAATGATTTCTAAAGAAATACATCAACTTTCACTGTAAGGCTAAGGAGAGCAGAGAAAACTGCACTGACTATTATATAATAATGAAATACCTTGACATCTAGACCACTTTATGCTACTATTTCATCTTCAGGCTGACATATAAAAGAACAATAATACCGATATTAAGCAGTATAAAAATACTAGTGCTAGTGGCATTTTGACACAAGAAAGTTTAAGGTGATATATAGCTATTCAGTGCCAGAAGATGACCTGATTTCCACAAGCCCAGCTGAGGCAATAGTCTGGTGAGCTGAAGGTGAATTTCCCCCAGAAAAGAGCACCACTGCCACTTTAGGAATAGGAAGTTCTGTATCAGGAAAGTTGCTCTCTGACTATTGAACTGCAGTCATGGCATTTTCCAGGTAATCACATGGCATCAACTTAAGCCCTTCTTGTCCTTGTGAATATTTCAGCAATGTTCATGACAGTATTTAGGTTTGTAATATTTGCAGAGCTTACTTGTTTTAAAAGGTTCACTGATTTTATTTTTTTTTTTAATCAAAATTGTGTCTGAGTTTTTCCGAATTATAAGCTCAGCTATTCTCTAGTTTTCACTTGTGATACGTACTCTTCACATCTTTTCTACTTATTGATCAGGCAGCAAATTTTTGAAATGGTTAGGTAGTAAACAATGGCTAGCAGGTACCATTTGTGGAAAACCAGACTTTCTCTCTATAAACACACAGCTACATCAGTGTGGAATAACCTAATGATTGTGGTGACCATTGAAAACCCATTACGTAAAAAAGACAGGGTATGAGCATAGTTGTACAAGGCAGCTCTTTAGAATTTGAAAAATCTATGCCCCTTAAGGCAGTTTTTTATGTAAAACTGGCACAAATTTGAATATTATATGGGATGGAGGTGGTCAAAACAGATTAGATATTACATTTTAGTATATCAAAAGAGTCAAGCCTGTATTACCTGGTATTGACAAACAAAATCCAGAAACTATTTAAAATATACATGCAGCAATTCTGTTACAGACATTAGATGGTATTCCCCAGGAGCTGATCTTTGAACATAAGCAGCTAGGGAACTTAACAAAGAAGAGGCATTAAATTCATCTGTCAAGTAATATAGTGACTCACAAGAACGTAGAATAAATTTAGGAAGAAAAAAAACCCAGGTAATTCCTGTTTAGTACTTGTGTGAGAAAGATCAGACTCCTACCCATTGTGGCTATGATCCCAAGAACTAGTCTGAAAATCAAGTTAAAGTACTGTACAAAGATCCTAGTTAAGAACACGGGAGGTTGAAAGGAAGGGAAAATAACTTATTTTATGGGGTTTTGTCCCTCTTTCTTTGCTTTTCCTTTGGCTTAAAATATAGCAGAAGTGCCCCAGGGCTCTGAGCACTCTATCAATTATCTTGAAATGTAACTAAACCAAACTTAGTACAATCAGTTCATGCTGTACTACCAGGTAGCTGCAGGCATTCTCCTATTCATTTTCCTGTGTGTTACTCCTCCAACCACTCTTCAAAGAGAAGCTAACACAAATAGGTGCTGGATGAGGGGAAGGAGGCAGCATCCCAGAGTCTTCATAGAGAATACATACCCAACCCACCTCTTCCAATTCTGTCGCACTGGATCTAGCAACAGTGTGTCTGCAGATTGCAACCTAGGCTCTCCTAGATTTTAGGTATGGGACATACTTGGCTCATGCTATTCTCAATTTATCTTACTATGCTATTTCAGGTGAGTTTGACTGAAGCAGATTGATGTGGATTTTCCCCAGCTGTATAAGGGTAGAAAATAATAATGGAATTGGTAATTAGACAAATGCCAGTTTCTTTACTCCTGACCTCCGTATCGCAGTTCGAGATAAAAGAAAACTGCTCCATACTCCTAGATGAAAACCATTTAGATCAAGGCTCAGCAAGGAGCCTGGGACAAACCTGATATATCTATTTAGAGTCATGACAGAGAAGAGCAATTTATCAACATCAGTAAATCCTGGTGAATGCCAAGACACAAGCCTCCTAAATCAAATAAGTGTCTCAATCAGGTTTTGTCTAATAATTGCTTGCTGAAAGCTGAATGCGAGGTAGGACATAATTAATTGGACTCTCCCTCCTCATAGCGTAGCGTAGCCTTAGAGTGCAGGCTGTGAAGGTTTAGGATATCAAGCAGGAACAGGAAATTAACTTGCAGAAGATACAGGAACAGAATTTTCAACCTCCTCCAGCAGGTAAAATCCTGTAGGACTTTATTTATTTTTGGTTTTTACTGACCTTTCCAAGCCCCAAAACCTGTTTAGAAAGTGAGGAGCTCTGCACTCCATCTGATATCCCTGACAGCCCCATTTAACCCAAATACTGTGAAATTTCTGTAGGTACTTGGCAGATACGAGATATCTGTATCGTTTTAGGCACTATATGATATTCCATCATACAAGATACTGACCTAGACATGAAAGGGTTAAGGCACTGTTTTGGCCTTGTTAAACAAATTAATGCACTCTTTTGGCTTGTGAAACAAATCAAGCCTTGCTCTGCTAGGGAACAAATGTGATTTTGCATGATCATGCATATATATATATGTAAAGTTGGGCAAGTAATTTGCACTTTCTTTTTTTCCTTTTTTGAAATGGGAATACCAGTGCTAGTCTGACTGCAATGGATTTATGGAAGATATGTTAAAGCTTATGTCTGTGCTGTAACAGTGAAACTATGTAAGTATCTTCCAACTAGAACAGTGATGCAAACATTCCTCCCACATTTAACCAAGGCATGGAGCACGTGGATGAATCTGCAGGACCTGTGGCATCCAGCAGGCAGCAGGAATAAGCAACAGAAGAAGAGATATATTTATTAACTTCCTCATGTTTCCTTGAGATGGAGATGATATGAGACAAGAAAATGCCAGGGTCTGCTGCACCTGATACATTTGGGTTTTGCCACTGGGATAAAAATATCACACACATGCACAGAGGAACAATCAAGAAAGCTTCCTTTCTTTTATGTCAGTTTCTCCTGGGCAGCAGGAAATGGGATCCTAATAAACTATATTTCCTTTAATTTACTAGAAGACAGCTTTCCTTAAGAAGCTTTCAAGCTAGAAGGCAGACCAGCTCTAATATTCACCTATCAGTAATCTCTTGCAAGGATTATACAATTTAAAGAGAAAAAGGGATGTGCTCTGTGATGATCCTTTTACTCTTCAGCATTTTTCATAGCTGTTCTATCAAAGAGTACTGCTTCTTGGAGAACACAGTCCTTGTGAAGTCTGTAGGTGACTAAGATTGTTGATGCTTTTCAAAACCTACTGGAAAAAAATCCCCAAATCTCAGAAGAATGAAATCCCAAGAATCAAGGCAATGATAGCCAAGGCGGAGCTTATGTAGCTCTGCTGTCTAAAATGGAGGGCTTCCTGTTGTAAAACTGCTAGTCTCATTCTTGTAAGTGATTATTTTAGGGAGAAAAAAAAAAGGGGGGGGACAGAAGAGCTGCACAGGAAATACAGTCTAACCTTAATCAATGTTGAATTTCCACTGACTTGTGCCAGCATGATGCTTGTGCCAGAAAAATGGCAGAAGCTGATGTACAACATAATTAGTGCCCAGCTAATTGAAGAAAAGACAGATTAAGAGAAAATTTAGGCAAAGACTAACCTGTTTCTTACCCTGTGTATGAGAAAACTCCATGGAACCTGGATCTTGTAGCCACATGAGAAGTCACTCAAAATTCATACGGCATCAGCTGTCACTTTTAACAACAAAGCAAAGCTCCTACTGACAATTCTGCAGCCAGAGCCTGTTCTGTGAACTGCAGGGCACCTGACATCTTGTCAGAGTAGATTTAGTGAAACTTAGGGTGAGGCTGTCCCCTCTAACAGTGAACTCCCCAAAACCTCTTTACTGCTCAGCATAGTGGCTTCCTCAGCCTCATGATCTATAGTACCCTTTCCTGGGTTCAGTAGGCAAAAATGAACACTTCTCAGGTTGAGTTAAACCTGGTGGACACAGATGAATATAACAACTGCTCTTCATTCCAGTTCATTGTAAGGAACTGCACAAGGGGCCTCACACCAAAACACAGCCACTTGTTGCCACTCTAAACAAACGTGTGCCCTGTGAGATCCCACTCAGGAATTTGAACTCTCTGGGTGGAGGGCTTAGAGAGGTGGGTGGGTTTCTGTAACTGCTCTTGTGGATGTGTGTGGGTGGGACAGAGTGAAAGAAAAAGGGAGAGAGAGTTAGAAAGAGAAAGGCAGGGGGAGGAAGCAGGAAAAGACAGTGGATATGTTTACCTTTTCTCTCTCTTTTTTAAAGCAGATGTGAGCTTGCTTTGGTTTCACTCCAAACAGACACAACTTATTGTGCCCATGCTATCAGCAAATGCTTAGTAGCTCAGGCTTACTAACCATGGCTACACTGTTTATGGTTTGGAGCTGACTCATGCCCATCCAGAGTAAAGGCTCACAACTGTGCACTTAAAACCAGAAGAGACCAGAAAAACAATTCCAGGCACAGGCAGAATAAGCAAGTTGTGTCTCCTCAGGAAAGTATATAGGCCTTCGATTTGCAGTGAGGTACCATCTATAGAAGTCTAAATTAATATTAGCACTGAGCCACGAGAATTCATCTTGCAGTTCTCGTCCTCCAATCCAGTAATGTAGCACTAGGCTACACATACTTTCTGGCAAAACTTCTGGGTTTGCTTTTGAAACTGGAGGATCCTCTTCAGTTACCTGCTCCATAAGTAAGCTAATCCTTATCGCTATTAGAAGTTTTGCTGTCCTCAACTTTCAGCTGTGAGATTGTCTCATCTTTCAGTTCTCTGCCATCTTGCCCACATTGTGTGGCATTGGCTAAATTCAGCTGATATGTATAATTTAAAAAAAAAAAAAAGATGAATGATTTCAGGCCCAAGACCTGGATAAGAGATGCCCAAATCAAAAATGACAATCTGAAAAATTCTGCTCATGTTGAACATATCACTACAAATCTCTCAGTTTTCTTCTGAAGGTGTACAAGAAGCATCTCAGCATCTATCTCACACCTGCACCAGCTGAGGTAGCCAAACCATGATATCCCTCTCTGTCCCTGAGAAGAAAGAGATACTATAGTCAGGAAGCCTGGTTTGCCTTAGAGAAACGTCTGAAACCTGAGCTCTGATTTGACAATTTCTGCGTTTTATAAGAAACAGTCAGTGAAGAAAATTAACAGTTCTCAGAGCCAAATCTGAAAAACTAGATCTCCTCCCTCCTGTGTAAAGGCCCTAAGGCTGAGAAGCCTAGGATCACATCCTCTTTTCCACTGGGTGGAACTCAAAGACTTTTTTTCATTCTTCTGGTGCTGATAAATTATTGGCAGTTGCAGTTCCAACAGGCTGCAGATGTCCAGAAATCCTAGCCAAAAGTCCACTAATCTCAAGTTTTTAGATCTGTTTCTAGTCTTAAAAAGACATTGCTGCCACATGGCCTGAGGAGAGGAGAGATCTTTCTTATAATTTTGAACGCCTAAGTCCCAGAGCAGAGCTAGAATCACAGTCAGCATCGGCTACATGTAGCAAAGCCAGACCCTAGAGCTTGCTGATGGTAACAGCACACTCCTAGTGCCACTTTCCCCTGACCACACATAGTGCAGGCACCCGAGCTGACTCCACAGAGGAATTTCATAAATCCTACACAAGGATTGCAATTCTCAACACTGTGATATTCACTTTTAGATATAGGTGCAAGCTGCCAAGAGAGATACTAATTTCTCAGCTATGGTGGCTGTACTGCTTTTATCCTGAGGATAAGTGTCATTTCAAGGGCAACTACTCCAAGTCTTTTCATGTCTTGATCTGTCCTATGAACGTATCTGAACTCTACACTACAACAGTCTTCTCCAAGGTCAAAAGGATAATAATTCTGTATCTTGTGTTTTGACCTTTTGAGCCCAAGTAATTCAGTGAGAGGTTTGGGGTGTTTTTTCCCTTAGTTTCAATAAGGGTAGGATTTCATTCCTCATACCCATCTCTGTGTCTCACAGATGGTCAAACCTGGCGATGTTTTTAGTCAGCAGTGGAAAGCATGTCTACACTACATAACAAAGGGTGTCACAGAGGACTACCAAAGAGCTGACTGAATGTTGGTTGCCTCAAGCTGAAGCATGAAGTACATGCTGTGTGTTACAGCGTTGCTCAGGTACACAGATTCCACAACACAAGTATTACATCTGCTTTAAAAAGTAATAGTAATTCTAGCAGATTTCTTTCTCCTAATCTAGCTGCATACCTAGTTTTAGGTAAAGTATTTCAATGGAAACCAGCAGATGAAGAGCAGATACATGAAGCTGCAGGAGTGGGCTCACGATTGTGACCCCATTCAGTTCCTCTCCAAGGACCAAGACAAGCTTCCAGTGAAGAAGCCAGAGAAACCTTACATCAACAAAATGATTTTTTAACCTATATCTTACTCTGTATATAAAATATAACGTCACATGCAACGTGTATTACAGCTATATATTATGATATATGAGGTAATGCATATTTTCTATTAAATGTTATATTCCATATCTATTTATACATTCTGTATATGTCTGTATATATATAATTATATGTATAAATATAAAATTTAGTTTAGTTCTTGATTTAAGGAAATATCGAAAGATAAATGGCACTCAGTACAGCAGAACAACCTCACTTCTTCTCTTCAAAGACATGTCTGGCATCTAGAGATATTGTAGCAAAATGCTGAGGCAGTTTAACTTTACAAAGTAGGAGGTAGAAGTGTTTTCAGAATACATTAGCAAACTGTGCCCCTATACCTTTGATTTCTTCTCACAGGAGTTAAGAAGAAATTCACTTAATCAGTACATCTAGCCTCAGCTTACCAACTCCTTTCAGTAGTTCGACATCTTTGTTGGAGATAGTACTATGAGCTGTCAAAAAAAAACAATAATCACAGCTTCTGCTGACAATTAGGATAAAGAAAATTAAACCCAGGAGACACACTAGTTGGACATGCAAAGCTGCTCCCTACAGGGTTGACTGGCTCACCTACTAGAGGATGCTAGAAACATCTCTTAAGGCTTCACATCATCACCATACCGGAAAAGAAATTGCTCTATAAAGTGGCAGTATGTTTGATATATGTAGAAGACCTCTGAAGCTTTCTGTTAGAATAGTCTGACTTTGACACTGCTACACCAGTAAAGGCTATACCAGGTACACAGCCTCAGCTGTGTATACCTGTTTGTTAAAGCCAAACCAACCAACCAACCTACCGACCAAAACCAGATCTTCAGTCAACTGCAGCTAACTCTCTTCTCACTCAAGTTCTCTACTGTTTAAATTCCAAAACCCTAAATTAGCAACTACGGGATCCCTTCAGCTCTCCACGGAAAACACTTGTTACTGTATCTGCTGACTACCACCATTCACCCAGCTGTACAGGTTCCCCTGAGATAACAGTGCCTGCAATAGCTAATTGTTTATCATTTGGGAACTAGAAGCAGCAATATGAATTTTCAGGAAGATTGGTTTCGTTTTAGTTCAGTTTGTGACAAGCCAGTTACAGAGTTAGCCATACAGTCTGGTAAACATTTTAAGTACAATATATATTTTCAGATTTTTTTTGTCTTTGGAGTTTTCAGGGAAAAGAATTTGCAGAAGCACTCTGCTTTGGCCTCACTTCGCTTCTATCAAAGACAATGGTTTCACTGTTTTCAGTGGCAGCAGATAGCTGACAGTAAATCTTTGGGAAATCCCACCAATGATGTCTCCTCAGTTTGAAGAGGATTCATTATGTAAAGTTTTGTGGTTTTGGGGGATGGAGGTGCTCGTTTTGTTTGATTTTAATTATCTTAGGGTATTAGGAACCAACTTATAGCAGAAATGGGTGGACTAGTTATAGTCTTATAATTTTTTTACTAGAAGGGGAGTACTAGTATGAGATTAATTCAAGGAAAAAAAAGGATGCAAGTATGCTGTAAAGAAAAAAAGCTTCATAAATACAGCTGTATATAACACACCAAAATTTTAATAAAGATATCTTATCATAATATACCATGCCTGCATGCATATACAAGTTTTGTTGTTTTGGGGTTTTTTTAATAATAATAAAAATTTCAGTGACAAATGCTTTTTCAGTACAATGACTATATGCTTTTTACTGTACAGAACCAAGCACTCTTCCAATAACAGTTGTATAGTTGTATAATTGCATTCCTGAACTTTAAGCATTCTTTGAGCATTAATGCCTCCAAATCTCCTACGAGGTTAGGTCTAATTGAGAACATAATTTTCAATGATGATTCTAAAGCAGCCCTCTGGAAACATTTTTTAAAAGAAGTATTTAGAAGCTGTAATTTATAAAGTCCATAAAATGATACATTATCTCCTTGAGTTTCATTAACTTCATGCCTTTGTTGACTGCTATGACGGGACTTTGATATATCAACAAACAATTTATGACTTCGTGGCTGGTTAGTATGTTTACTTACTGGTTAAGATGTTTACTTACTACATTATCTAGCAGTTGATTTAGGATTTCCAATTTAAATTACTCTGGCTATTTAAAGCCCTTATTTGACAAGGTTTCCTTTGCATTGTCTTTTCCTCTCTGTCAGCTCCATCAATTATTTATTGACTTATTTATGAAATATACAGAAAAAGGGACAACCATGGGTAGCCCAGGAAAACGTATGCAAAGAAAATGGGAAGATTTAATTAATATGTATTTACACTACTTCCTTGTTACGAAATAGCTAATAAACTCATCTCTACATGCCTAGTGCAAACTTACAGAAGACTGATTCGTATTTGACACCTAACAGCAGATCCTCACCCAGTAGTGGATGCAGCCTCAGTGTAAAGGAGAGACAAGAGCAATCTCATTGCTGTAATCTCAGGAACTCTGTGCCTGACCACTGCAGCTACAGTTTGTGTTCTCTTGTGTGCTTGCTACCTTTCCAGTTTGAAGCAGACAAAGGGGTTGCAGAGAAACTTTAAGCAAAGAATGAAAAGAGGGGATACAGAGTGTTTTGTTTAGTTGGGCCAGAATTTCAGCAGAACATTAAAAGCATTGGCTTGAGCTGTTCAAAGTGTCATCACATGACAAACTCAGAAATATTACTGTTCCTGTGTTGTAGCAGTCTTTTGTCATTAGTCAAGGTGGACGCATCACATTTTCAACTAAGATGAAATTTATATAGTGTCTGTACAAAAGAACACTACTTACTTTTTACTGAAGTAAATAAGCTTATACTCAGCATGTTTAGAGAACTTCTTAAACCACTACTAAACTTCAGCTGATCCAGTTAGCCCATTTATAATATACCCTACAGTTAAATTCTTACTGATTATTAACAGCAAGGCTTAAAGCTGTGGAACAGAAATAAATCAGTAGTTTGAGGGTTTGGGTATTTATTTTTTCACATTGCATGCTAACAGAGGCCCTATCACTTATGTAAAATTGCCTTAAAATTAAACTTGATTAAAAATTTTGAAAGAAGCTGTTCCCCATTTTTGTCAATCAGCTGTAGCATTTCAGAGAACTGTGACAGTGATGGAAACACTATATTATGAAGAAATTATTGAGATTTATGAATTCCACTCCTAATATTTATGCGATTTTTGCAATTTCAAAGAGTGATTCAGAACCTTAGCAGGATGAAGTATCTCTTATGACTGCCCAAATCTCTCCATCAGTTAAAGAGAGTGCCCAGGGCAGCTGATTTTCTGTGTTCACACAGGTAGCTCTGGCTGTAGCTGGGCTGAGTGGAACACTTGGGGCATCCCCAGCTGCTCGTTACCACTCCCACCATAGACTTCCAGCTCCCAGGTTCTGCCAGTGTAACTTGTCTGATTGCTCCTCTGCCTGTGTTGAAACAAGCCAGGCCCACTCATTTTCAAAGACAGGTCTTTGCAGGTCCATTTGGTTTGCCAAAACTGAAATCGAAGAGTTTGACTGAAAGACTGAGCCAACAGAACTGAGGGCAGCAGCTTTCAGTGGATTTTTATGGTCAAGGAGGTGGAGGGATGCCCTGACCCAGCAAACCTGCAACTGAAATGAGGCATCCCTGCAGTTAACTGTTTGAAGGCTAGAAGGTAGGACAAAGGCTGCAGTGCAACTGCAACCAGATGGGCTGCTCCAGCAGCAGCTAAATGAAGTGTCTCCCCCAGCTAGAGATCACTGCCCTGCCTCATTAACTGGAGGTCAGCATTTGCCCAAACCCTGCACTGTACCTGTGATTGCACTCAGACTCAGGTCTGTTGTATGGTTTGATTAATTAAGTGCATCTGTGTACTTGTGTTTCTAAGCCAAATGCTTTGATAAGCAGTGAACTAGGGCGTGGCCACATAAATTGGTATATTGATAGACCTGAGAGAAATCTCTAGCTTCACCTGCTTCTGTGGTAGGTGAAGCAACATGTAAGACCTTTGTTAAAACCTTCCAAAGGGAACTCAGGTCTAGTTTTGCCTGCTTGATGTATACCACAATGTGGAAATCACTTCAGGGGGCTACTCGGTTCTCATTTATTAGCTACTTCACTCTAGAAGGGCTTTGGCATGCTAAGAATAAATGTGGAAAGCAGTGTATTCAATGTAAGTCTCCTGCATTCAGAAAACAAATATTTACATCACCCTGGAAGTATGAGTGTGTACTTACAGGACTGTGTGGGTGCTTTTAGAAAGGGCTGGTAGAGAATTAAAGATAGAGCTCTGAAGACAGAGATACTGCAAGTAGAATGACTTAGGAGAAGGTTTAAGATGATAGTCACTTCTCTGGCACGCTTGTTTAACTGAGATCAGAAAGGCTCTTCCCATGGCCATGCAGATTAATGGAAGATTTACTGATTTTAAGACTACTTTATCCAGAAGGTGGCATCTTTCTTGGTCAAGCTTTTGTACACAAAGAGATTTAGAAGGTAAGAAGCTGAGACAAGGGAGAGGAAAAAATATTTTAAGAATGCAGTTGGTTGTGGCAATTTGGTGTCCATGTTAGTATTTAGAAGGTAAAACACCTGGAGGTGTTGCTGAGCCTGAGACAGATGAAGGCCTTTTGCAAGTCATGCAAAACAACACGTTTCTGTAAACAGGTCACAAGTTGCCTCATGGATTCATGTAATAGAGTAAGGAAGCTACAATGGCAGGTGGTTGCCTTCCTTGGACAATTCACTGGATCACCATGTGATGTGCTTCTCATTTAACATCAATATGCAGTTGCCTCTTCAGGGTGTTTCTACTGTACTACTGCATCGAGGCTTAACAGACTTGTCAGTCATGGAACGCTGATCCTCCTCAGCTTTTTATAATTTATTTTTCTGCAGTCTTTCTTTTTTCTTTTATACATCACAGTGAATGTTGGAGATCTCTAAATAATAAGACTCTTCTCATAGCAACCTCTGATACCTGAAAATAGTTGTTTTAATTGCTCAACGAGCTCTCAAGAATTTCGTTCTTAAAGGCTTTAATTCTGGTACTAGGTCTGAGTGGGATGGAGTTAATTTTCTTTGTAGCAGCTCAGATGGTGCTGTTTTAGATTTGTGCCCAAAAATATTCTGATAACACACTAATGTTTTAGCTATTGCTGAAGAGTGTTTGTAGAGTCAAGGCCTTCTCTGTTTCTTACTCTGCTTTTCTCTCCCTGAATACGTTGAGAGGGGAGGGAACCAGGCAGATGACCCAAACTAACCAAAGAGCTATTCCATGCCAGCTCATGTCATGCTCAGCAATAAAAATGGAGAAGAGGAGGTGTAGGGATGTTAGCCATTTTCTGCCTGGGAACTGCCTGTGGGAAGTGGTGATGGCCTTTGCATCACTTGTTTTGTGTTCTTCTTCTCTTCTTCTGCTTCTCTTTTGGTTATTAAACAATTTGCATCTTGACCCACAAGCTTTCTTGCTTTTACTCTTCCTTTCCTTTTCCCCTGTTGCACTGGGGTTGAGGGTGGAGCGAGCAAGCAGCTGTGGGGTGCTTAGCCACCTACTGGGGTTAACCTGCAGCACTTACAAATAGTGAAGAACTGCTTGGGATAGTGAAGGGTAAGGACACTCTTGGCTGCAGTGACCGTGAGGTGGTGGAGTTCAGGATTCTTTGAGGAGAGTACAAGGCAAAATAACCAGTATCACAACCCTGGACTTCAGAGGAGCTGATTTTGACCTGTCTGGGGACCTGTTTGGAAGAATCCTGTGGATGTGGTCCGGGTGAGAGAGGAGGGGTCCAGCAGAGCTGGCTGTCTTTTAGGGGTCACCTTTTCCAGAATCACAGAATGGTAGAGGTTGGAAAGGACCTCTGGAGATCATCTAGTCCAACCTCTCTGCTAAAGAGGGTTCACCTAGAGCAGGTTACAAAGGAAGACTTACAGGCAGGCTTTGAATATCTCCAGAGAATGAGACTCCACAATGTCTCTGGGCAGCCTGTTCCAGTGCTCTGTCACCCTCAAAGTAAAGGGTGACACTGTCAAACATTTAGTCAAAAAACATTTAGTCAAAAAGACTAAATGTTTGACAGTCTTCAGTGCCTCAGTCTTTAGTGGCAAGACTTGTCTTTGGGAATCTCAAGTCCTTGAGCCCAGAGGGAAAGTCTGGAGCAAGGAAGACTTCTCCTTGGTGGAGGAGGATCAGGCTAGAGAGTTTTTAAATGAACACCTGATGTGAGACACTGGCAAATGCTGAGGGGCCCTGGTCAATGTCATTTGAGGCCATTCTCAATTATCTTTGAAATTTCACAATGATCGGGAGAGGTTCCTGAGGACTGGAAGACAGCAAATGTCACTCCTGTCTTCAAGGAGAAATTACAGGCTGGTCAGCCTTGCCTTGATCCCTGGGACTGTGATGGAGGAAAAGAATCCTGAAAATGTTTCCAAATGTATTAAGGACAAAGTGACTGAGAGTAGTCAGTGTGAATTTATGAAGGGAAAATCATTCCTGTCCAACTTTATAGTCTTCTATGATGAGATAACTGGTGAGGAGAGTGGTGGATGTTGTTTATCATGACTTTAGCAAGACTTCTGATGCTCTGCCATGGCGGACATGACATTGACAAATTGACGAAGTACAGGCTAGGTAAGTGGACAGTAAGATGCACTGAAAACAGGCTGAACTGTCAGACAGGAGCTTGGCAATGTGTGATCACAGGGATGTGTAAGAGGCGTGAAGTCCTTCTGGAGGCTAGTTGCTACTGATGTTGATACCAAGGGTTGATACTGGAGCAACTGATGTTTAGCATTTTCAGTTATGACCCAGATGATATTAACAGACTGGACTTTCAGGAGGTTTGCAGAAGGTACAAAACTGGGGTCAGTAGCTGATATACCAGCTGGGTGTGCTGCCACCTCTGAAGGATGAGCTCAACAGCTGAAGAAGCAAGCAGGCAGAAATTCCACAAAGAGAAATGCCAAGTCCTGCCCCTGGGGAGGAATAACTCTATGCACTACTAGACACCGGGGGCTGATGGACTGGAAAGCGGCTTGGCAGAAAAAGCCCTTGGTGTTCTCTTGTTCAACAAGTCAGACACGAGCACCACTGTGCCTTCATGGCAAATGGTGTCCAGAGATGTACTAGGAAGAGTGTTGTCAATGGGTAAAGGGAGGTGACTCTTCTCTACCTGGCCCTGCTGAGACATCTGGAGTGCCTTGTCCAGTTCTGGGCTACCCAGTACAAAAGAGACACAGATATAGCAGATAGTCCAGCAAACATCCTTGAAGATAATGAAGGGATTAGAGCATCTGATGTACAATGTGAGGCTCAGAAAGCTCGGACTGTTCGTTCTGGAGAAGGCTCAGGGGTGTCTTACCCATGTGTACAAACACCTGATGGGAGGGAGTAAAGAAGGTGGACTCAGGTTCTTTTCAGTGATATTCAGTGCCAGGACAAGAGACATAAACTGAACCACATCAAATTCCATCTGAATATAAGACAACACTGTAAGGGTGGTTAGGCACGGGAACAGATTGCCCACAGAGGCTGTGGATTCTTCATCTTCAAAGATATCCAAAACCCAGCTGGGCACAGCTCTAAGTAATCTGCTGTGCCTGACCCTGCTTTGAGCAGACGCTTGAATTAGATGATCTGCAGAGGTCCCTCCTCACTTTAATTATTCTGTGATTTTGTGACCTTAAATGTTCTGTGATTCTGTGATCTTAAATGCTAACAACTCATAGGCTGATCATAGCATGGAAGTGTCCAAAATAGTCCAAGTTCTCGGGGGTATATGGTGTTAGCCAAATTCTGCTCCAAACCTCATTGGTAGCATTCCTGTTGACATTTATGGAAACTGTGTGTACCAGCTGCTCTATTTCTGCAAATAATCAGGAGAAATTTATGGAGGGGGAAAAAAAAAAGAGTATTATTGTGTTTCCAAATTCAAACTGCCTTTCTAATATGGGTGGACCTGACTGCACTTTGATTAGTGTGGTAGAACAGTTGGCAGTGCTTTCTGATTTTTTTTTTTTTTGTATTTTTTTACCAGCTAGCTACTAAATGTCTCTGTTTTCTCTTATTCCCCAGAGTATTTGTGCAAAGCACTGCTGAATGAAAAAAGTTTAAAGTGTAGTGTTTCAAGGAGGTTGAGACGTACATGGAACAAGGTTAGAAGTAGTTTTTCTGAGACCTGTGACGTGTTCCAAAAGCTTGATAGCTTGGAAACCACCAGGATAGTAGTGTGGTGAATGTGGATTGCCTGAACTTTTTCTGAGTCAGAGATAAACCATAAGGCTGCTCTGAAACTAATTTTAAACGGTTCATGGGAGTTCCTTCATACCAATGCAGCTTCATGGCAGGTTTCTTTTCAAATGGAATTGTCATGAATTAACAATAAGTAACAATTCTGAACTAACAGAAATTTCTAAACAGCACCAGGTATTAATAATGATGATAATAAAAGCAAAAAAAAAAAAAAAAAAAAGCAGACTTCAGAGTGCCTGTGTTTGGAAGAGTGGAACTAACTAGAAGTGTATTGATTGTTTTGTTTATCTATCTGTAACCCCTTACTGCTACTATCCTAAATTATTTGCCTACAGCCACATATTCATTGATAAGGGACTGATCACAATAATGTCTCTTTTGACAGTTCCAAGGCTATCTGTCCGGGTGCCTCTGTATTACAAGTGCCATCCCTTGGAGACAAAAGGTGATGTAGAGCTACATTACTTTGATCTGTGGACTTCCTAAATGTTATTATAGGAAAGTGATACTGTGTTACAGGTGCATCCCCCATTTACTTATAAATAGAAACAGTTGTGAAGCTAATATAAACTATAATTTCTACGACAGCCAAAAATATCATCAAATGATGGCTTTTCGAGCATAGCCTACATCTGTGTAGAGAGGTTTTCAGCACATACTGGAAGAGAGCATTTTTGCCTTTTTCCCCTTGAGAACCTACAGATCAGTGTTTTTCCTGTTGTTAGTGGCAGAGTTTTTCAGATGAGGAATCTTTCAGACTAGTGGGTCAGGTATGATGGAAAAAGACAAAAGCTGCAGAGAGAACAAATTACCAGACAACCCCCTAAACTTTTTAACTGAGGGCTGCAGCAGCAGGCCAGCCTGAACATAAATTGTTACAGAGAGAGTGTAATACCAGTACAGGAGGGCTGAGTATATGGGTAGTAGAAAAACAACTTGCTGCTATTCTCACGTCTCAGAATTTCTCCTAAAACCCACCACTGTCCAGGGATCTGATAGGACTTGCAGTGACAAAGTGATCAGAAACAATTCTGCACTGACCCAGAAAATACCGAGGGAGTGGAGAAAGAGACCAACTGGACTGTTCTACAGAGCACCAACTTCCCCGAGTCATTTTGTCCTGAGCTGCAATGTTTCCACTGAATCTGACTTTTGTTCAATGGAGGAAAAAAGGCAACTGCAAATAACAGCTCTACTACTTCTTTCTCTCACTATCTTGCTGCTAAAAATTTTGCTTTTCCTTCACACTGCTCATTCGTTTTAGCTAATTATAACTGCCAACAGGATTGCTTTTCCCCTTCCCATAAAGCCAGGAAAAATTATGTCTTCAGGCCTACTGGACTCCCTCTCTGTCTGTTCCCAGGCTGCTACTGCTCTCATAGAACCATTGCCATTGTCTTCTAGCTGAAAGTTAAAGCAAACTAGAGGAAGCAACTGTGGACAGAAGCTGTGGACGGTTTTAGAATTGAACTTATACATACGCAGGGAAAGAACTGAAGATTTGGCCTAGGGTGCCTGGAGATCACAGAATCTGTTTGTGGAGATATTCAGAATTTGATGAGGCCCTCAGCTGTCTGCTCTAACTGAGCAGGGGGTTGTATTTGCTGACATCCTGAGTTCCCTCTCAACTTGAATTATCCTACAAGTCTAGTAAAGGGACAAGATGAGACAGGGATATAATAAAATAAGAAGAAAGTCATGGAGCTAATCAGAACTTTTAGTATGACCCCCAGATTATTTTAGTTTGGAATTAGATGTCAGCTGTATCCAAATTTTGGGGTGGCAAGGAAGAAACCACTGCAGTTGTGTGTAGTTCTCCTCTCAATAGTATTCTTCTGTATTGATGAAGACCTAGCTCTGTTTTCTCTTTCTGAATAGACTGATTACAGTGAAGCTGTAGGGGTTGTTCCCATTGCTCATACATAGAATCATAGAATCATAGA